>NW_026604533.1:0-25000 GCF_024763615.1 Phlebotomus papatasi
AGCATGGTATGGTCGTTGGCGAGAGACTTCAAAGTTCATTTTGAGTCCATGGCAAAGCTCTTCATGTCTTTTCCCTTGCAAATTTAAGAAATGTTGCAGAAAATGTAATTTAATTAGAAGTTGGTGGATCTGCTAAACCACTATTTCAATTTCCTTCAGAGAAATTATTTAAAATAAATTAAAGTGGTAATATTAAGCAAAAAGGATCAAAGATCGTTGGCGAGAGACTTCAAAGTTCATATTGAATCCATGGCAAAGCCCTTCATGCCTTTTGCCTTTAAGAAATTTTGCAGAAAATGTAATTTAATTAGAAGTTGGTGGATCTGCTAGATCACTATTTCAATTTCCCTCAGAGAAATTATTTAAAATAAATTCAAGTGGTAATATTAAGCAAAAAGGATCAAAGATCGTTGGCGAGAGACTTCAAAGTTCATATTGAATCCATGGCAAAGCCCTTCATGCCTTTTGCCTTTAAGAAATTTTGCAGAAAATGTAATTTAATTAGAAGTTGGTGGATCTGCTAGATCACAATTTCAATTTCCTTCAGAGAAATTATTTAAAATAAATTAAAGTGGTAATATTAAGCAAAAAGGATCAAAGATCGTTGGCGAGAGACTTCAAAGTTCATATTGAATCCATGGCAAAGCCCTTCATGCCTTTTGCCTTTAAGAAATTTTGCAGAAAATGTAATTTAATTAGAAGTTGGTGGATCTGCTAGATCACTATTTCAATTTCCTTCAGAGAAATTATTTAAAATAAATTCAAGTGGTAATATTAAGCAAAAAGGATCAACAAAAAGGGATGCCAACGGCACGCGGTGTTCCCAAGCGGTCCCCCATCCAAGTACTAACCGCGCCCGATGCTGCTTAACTTCGGTGATCGGACGAGAACCGGTGTATTCAGCATGGTATGGTCGTTGGCGAGAGACTTCAAAGTTCATTTTGAGTCCATGGCAAAGCTCTTCATGTCTTTTCCCTTGCAAATTTAAGAAATGTTGCAGAAAATGTAATTTAATTAGAAGTTGGTGGATCTGCTAAACCACTATTTCAATTTCCTTCAGAGAAATTATTTAAAATAAATTCAAGTGGTAATATTAAGCAAAAAGGATCAAAGATCGTTGGCGAGAGACTTCAAAGTTCATTTTGAGTCCATGGCAAAGTTCTTCATGCCATTTCCCTTGCAAATTTAAGAAATGTTGCAGAAAATGTAATTTAATCAGAAGTTGGTGGATCTGCTAGATCACTATTTCAATTTCCTTCAGAGAAATTATTTAAAATAAATTCAAGTGGTAATATTAAGCAAAAAGGATCAACAAAAAGGGATGCCAACGGCACGCGGTGTTCCCAAGCGGTCCCCCATCCAAGTACTAACCACGCCCGATGCTGCTTAACTTCGGTGATCGGACGAGAACCGGTGTATTCAGCATGGTATGGTCGTTGGCGAGAGACTTCAAAGTTCATTTTGAGTCCATGGCAAAGCTCTTCATGTCTTTTCCCTTGCAAATTTAAGAAATGTTGCAGAAAATGTAATTTAATCAGAAGTTGGTGGATCTGCTAGTTCACTATTTCAATTTCCTTCAGAGAAATTATTTAAAATAAATTCAAGTGGTAATATTAAGCAAAAAGGATCAACAAAAAGGGATGCCAACGGCACGCGGTGTTCCCAAGCGGTCCCCCATCCAAGTACTAACCGCGCCCGATGCTGCTTAACTTCGGTGATCGGACGAGAACCGGTGTATTCAGCATGGTATGGTCGTTGGCGAGAGACTTCAAAGTTCATTTTGAGTCCATGGCAAAGCTCTTCATGTCTTTTCCCTTGCAAATTTAAGAAATGTTGCAGAAAATGTAATTTAATTAGAAGTTGGTGGATCTGCTAAACCACTATTTCAATTTCCTTCAGAGAAATTATTTAAAATAAATTCAAGTGGTAATATTAAGCAAAAAGGATCAAAGATCGTTGGCGAGAGACTTCAAAGTTCATTTTGAGTCCATGGCAAAGTTCTTCATGCCATTTCCCTTGCAAATTTAAGAAATGTTGCAGAAAATGTAATTTAATCAGAAGTTGGTGGATCTGCTAGTTCACTATTTCAATTTCCTTCAGAGAAATTATTTAAAATAAATTCAAGTGGTAATATTAAGCAAAAAGGATCAAAGATCGTTGGCGAGAGACTTCAAAGTTCATATTGAATCCATGGCAAAGCCCTTCATGCCTTTTGCCTTTAAGAAATTTTGCAGAAAATGTAATTTAATCAGAAGTTGGTGGATCTGCTAGATCACAATTTCAATTTCCTTCAGAGAAATTATTTAAAATAAATTCAAGTGGTAATATTAAGCAAAAAGGATCAACAAAAAGGGATGCCAACGGCACGCGGTGTTCCCAAGCGGTCCCCCATCCAAGTACTAACCGCGCCCGATGCTGCTTAACTTCGGTGATCGGACGAGAACCGGTGTATTCAGCATGGTATGGTCGTTGGCGAGAGACTTCAAAGTTCATTTTGAGTCCATGGCAAAGCTCTTCATGTCTTTTCCCTTGCAAATTTAAGAAATGTTGCAGAAAATGTAATTTAATTAGAAGTTGGTGGATCTGCTAAACCACTATTTCAATTTCCTTCAGAGAAATTATTTAAAATAAATTCAAGTGGTAATATTAAGCAAAAAGGATCAAAGATCGTTGGCGAGAGACTTCAAAGTTCATTTTGAGTCCATGGCAAAGTTCTTCATGCCATTTCCCTTGCAAATTTAAGAAATGTTGCAGAAAATGTAATTTAATCAGAAGTTGGTGGATCTGCTAGATCACTATTTCAATTTCCTTCAGAGAAATTATTTAAAATAAATTCAAGTGGTAATATTAAGCAAAAAGGATCAACAAAAAGGGATGCCAACGGCACGCGGTGTTCCCAAGCGGTCCCCCATCCAAGTACTAACCACGCCCGATGCTGCTTAACTTCGGTGATCGGACGAGAACCGGTGTATTCAGCATGGTATGGTCGTTGGCGAGAGACTTCAAAGTTCATTTTGAGTCCATGGCAAAGCTCTTCATGTCTTTTCCCTTGCAAATTTAAGAAATGTTGCAGAAAATGTAATTTAATCAGAAGTTGGTGGATCTGCTAGTTCACTATTTCAATTTCCTTCAGAGAAATTATTTAAAATAAATTCAAGTGGTAATATTAAGCAAAAAGGATCAACAAAAAGGGATGCCAACGGCACGCGGTGTTCCCAAGCGGTCCCCCATCCAAGTACTAACCGCGCCCGATGCTGCTTAACTTCGGTGATCGGACGAGAACCGGTGTATTCAGCATGGTATGGTCGTTGGCGAGAGACTTCAAAGTTCATTTTGAGTCCATGGCAAAGCTCTTCATGTCTTTTCCCTTGCAAATTTAAGAAATGTTGCAGAAAATGTAATTTAATTAGAAGTTGGTGGATCTGCTAAACCACTATTTCAATTTCCTTCAGAGAAATTATTTAAAATAAATTCAAGTGGTAATATTAAGCAAAAAGGATCAAAGATCGTTGGCGAGAGACTTCAAAGTTCATTTTGAGTCCATGGCAAAGTTCTTCATGCCATTTCCCTTGCAAATTTAAGAAATGTTGCAGAAAATGTAATTTAATCAGAAGTTGGTGGATCTGCTAGTTCACTATTTCAATTTCCTTCAGAGAAATTATTTAAAATAAATTCAAGTGGTAATATTAAGCAAAAAGGATCAAAGATCGTTGGCGAGAGACTTCAAAGTTCATATTGAATCCATGGCAAAGCCCTTCATGCCTTTTGCCTTTAAGAAATGTTGCAGAAAATGTAATTTAATTAGAAGTTGGTGGATCTGCTAAACCACTATTTCAATTTCCTTCAGAGAAATTATTTAAAATAAATTCAAGTGGTAATATTAAGCAAAAAGGATCAAAGATCGTTGGCGAGAGACTTCAAAGTTCATTTTGAGTCCATGGCAAAGCTCTTCATGTCTTTTCCCTTGCAAATTTAAGAAATGTTGCAGAAAATGTAATTTAATTAGAAGTTGGTGGATCTGCTAAACCACTATTTCAATTTCCTTCAGAGAAATTATTTAAAATAAATTAAAGTGGTAATATTAAGCAAAAAGGATCAAAGATCGTTGGCGAGAGACTTCAAAGTTCATATTGAATCCATGGCAAAGCCCTTCATGCCTTTTGCCTTTAAGAAATTTTGCAGAAAATGTAATTTAATTAGAAGTTGGTGGATCTGCTAGATCACTATTTCAATTTCCCTCAGAGAAATTATTTAAAATAAATTCAAGTGGTAATATTAAGCAAAAAGGATCAAAGATCGTTGGCGAGAGACTTCAAAGTTCATATTGAATCCATGGCAAAGCCCTTCATGCCTTTTGCCTTTAAGAAATTTTGCAGAAAATGTAATTTAATTAGAAGTTGGTGGATCTGCTAGATCACAATTTCAATTTCCTTCAGAGAAATTATTTAAAATAAATTAAAGTGGTAATATTAAGCAAAAAGGATCAAAGATCGTTGGCGAGAGACTTCAAAGTTCATATTGAATCCATGGCAAAGCCCTTCATGCCTTTTGCCTTTAAGAAATTTTGCAGAAAATGTAATTTAATTAGAAGTTGGTGGATCTGCTAGATCACTATTTCAATTTCCTTCAGAGAAATTATTTAAAATAAATTCAAGTGGTAATATTAAGCAAAAAGGATCAACAAAAAGGGATGCCAACGGCACGCGGTGTTCCCAAGCGGTCCCCCATCCAAGTACTAACCGCGCCCGATGCTGCTTAACTTCGGTGATCGGACGAGAACCGGTGTATTCAGCATGGTATGGTCGTTGGCGAGAGACTTCAAAGTTCATTTTGAGTCCATGGCAAAGCTCTTCATGTCTTTTCCCTTGCAAATTTAAGAAATGTTGCAGAAAATGTAATTTAATTAGAAGTTGGTGGATCTGCTAAACCACTATTTCAATTTCCTTCAGAGAAATTATTTAAAATAAATTAAAGTGGTAATATTAAGCAAAAAGGATCAAAGATCGTTGGCGAGAGACTTCAAAGTTCATATTGAATCCATGGCAAAGCCCTTCATGCCTTTTGCCTTTAAGAAATTTTGCAGAAAATGTAATTTAATTAGAAGTTGGTGGATCTGCTAGATCACAATTTCAATTTCCTTCAGAGAAATTATTTAAAATAAATTCAAGTGGTAATATTAAGCAAAAAGGATCAACAAAAAGGGATGCCAACGGCACGCGGTGTTCCCAAGCGGTCCCCCATCCAAGTACTAACCGCGCCCGATGCTGCTTAACTTCGGTGATCGGACGAGAACCGGTGTATTCAGCATGGTATGGTCGTTGGCGAGAGACTTCAAAGTTCATTTTGAGTCCATGGCAAAGCTCTTCATGTCTTTTCCCTTGCAAATTTAAGAAATGTTGCAGAAAATGTAATTTAATTAGAAGTTGGTGGATCTGCTAAACCACTATTTCAATTTCCTTCAGAGAAATTATTTAAAATAAATTAAAGTGGTAATATTAAGCAAAAAGGATCAAAGATCGTTGGCGAGAGACTTCAAAGTTCATATTGAATCCATGGCAAAGCCCTTCATGCCTTTTGCCTTTAAGAAATTTTGCAGAAAATGTAATTTAATTAGAAGTTGGTGGATCTGCTAGATCACTATTTCAATTTCCTTCAGAGAAATTATTTAAAATAAATTAAAGTGGTAATATTAAGCAAAAAGGATCAACAAAAAGGGATGCCAACGGCACGCGGTGTTCCCAAGCGGTCCCCCATCCAAGTACTAACCGCGCCCGATGCTGCTTAACTTCGGTGATCGGACGAGAACCGGTGTATTCAGCATGGTATGGTCGTTGGCGAGAGACTTCAAAGTTCATTTTGAGTCCATGGCAAAGCTCTTCATGTCTTTTCCCTTGCAAATTTAAGAAATGTTGCAGAAAATGTAATTTAATTAGAAGTTGGTGGATCTGCTAAACCACTATTTCAATTTCCTTCAGAGAAATTATTTAAAATAAATTAAAGTGGTAATATTAAGCAAAAAGGATCAAAGATCGTTGGCGAGAGACTTCAAAGTTCATATTGAATCCATGGCAAAGCCCTTCATGCCTTTTGCCTTTAAGAAATTTTGCAGAAAATGTAATTTAATTAGAAGTTGGTGGATCTGCTAGATCACAATTTCAATTTCCTTCAGAGAAATTATTTAAAATAAATTCAAGTGGTAATATTAAGCAAAAAGGATCAAAGATCGTTGGCGAGAGACTTCAAAGTTCATTTTGAGTCCATGGCAAAGCTCTTCATGCCATTTCCCTTGCAAATTTAAGAAATGTTGCAGAAAATGTAATTTAATCAGAAGTTGGTGGATCTGCTAGTTCACTATTTCAATTTCCTTCAGAGAAATTATTTAAAATAAATTCAAGTGGTAATATTAAGCAAAAAGGATCAAAGATCGTTGGCGAGAGACTTCAAAGTTCATATTGAATCCATGGCAAAGCCCTTCATGCCTTTTGCCTTTAAGAAATTTTGCAGAAAATGTAATTTAATCAGAAGTTGGTGGATCTGCTAGATCACAATTTCAATTTCCTTCAGAGAAATTATTTAAAATAAATTCAAGTGGTAATATTAAGCAAAAAGGATCAACAAAAAGGGATGCCAACGGCACGCGGTGTTCCCAAGCGGTCCCCCATCCAAGTACTAACCGCGCCCGATGCTGCTTAACTTCGGTGATCGGACGAGAACCGGTGTATTCAGCATGGTATGGTCGTTGGCGAGAGACTTCAAAGTTCATTTTGAGTCCATGGCAAAGCTCTTCATGTCTTTTCCCTTGCAAATTTAAGAAATGTTGCAGAAAATGTAATTTAATTAGAAGTTGGTGGATCTGCTAAACCACTATTTCAATTTCCTTCAGAGAAATTATTTAAAATAAATTAAAGTGGTAATATTAAGCAAAAAGGATCAAAGATCGTTGGCGAGAGACTTCAAAGTTCATATTGAATCCATGGCAAAGCCCTTCATGCCTTTTGCCTTTAAGAAATTTTGCAGAAAATGTAATTTAATTAGAAGTTGGTGGATCTGCTAGATCACAATTTCAATTTCCTTCAGAGAAATTATTTAAAATAAATTCAAGTGGTAATATTAAGCAAAAAGGATCAAAGATCGTTGGCGAGAGACTTCAAAGTTCATATTGAATCCATGGCAAAGCCCTTCATGCCTTTTGCCTTTAAGAAATTTTGCAGAAAATGTAATTTAATTAGAAGTTGGTGGATCTGCTAGATCACAATTTCAATTTCCTTCAGAGAAATTATTTAAAATAAATTAAAGTGGTAATATTAAGCAAAAAGGATCAAAGATCGTTGGCGAGAGACTTCAAAGTTCATATTGAATCCATGGCAAAGCCCTTCATGCCTTTTGCCTTTAAGAAATTTTGCAGAAAATGTAATTTAATTAGAAGTTGGTGGATCTGCTAGATCACTATTTCAATTTCCTTCAGAGAAATTATTTAAAATAAATTAAAGTGGTAATATTAAGCAAAAAGGATCAACAAAAAGGGATGCCAACGGCACGCGGTGTTCCCAAGCGGTCCCCCATCCAAGTACTAACCGCGCCCGATGCTGCTTAACTTCGGTGATCGGACGAGAACCGGTGTATTCAGCATGGTATGGTCGTTGGCGAGAGACTTCAAAGTTCATTTTGAGTCCATGGCAAAGCTCTTCATGTCTTTTCCCTTGCAAATTTAAGAAATGTTGCAGAAAATGTAATTTAATTAGAAGTTGGTGGATCTGCTAAACCACTATTTCAATTTCCTTCAGAGAAATTATTTAAAATAAATTCAAGTGGTAATATTAAGCAAAAAGGATCAAAGATCGTTGGCGAGAGACTTCAAAGTTCATATTGAATCCATGGCAAAGCCCTTCATGCCTTTTGCCTTTAAGAAATTTTGCAGAAAATGTAATTTAATTAGAAGTTGGTGGATCTGTTGGATCACAATTTCAATTTCCTTCAGAGAAATTATTTAAAATAAATTAAAGTGGTAATATTAAGCAAAAAGGATCAACAAAAAGGGATGCCAACGGCACGCGGTGTTCCCAAGCGGTCCCCCATCCAAGTACTAACCGCGCCCGATGCTGCTTAACTTCGGTGATCGGACGAGAACCGGTGTATTCAGCATGGTATGGTCGTTGGCGAGAGACTTCAAAGTTCATTTTGAGTCCATGGCAAAGCTCTTCATGCCATTTCCCTTGCAAATTTAAGAAATGTTGCAGAAAATGTAATTTAATCAGAAGTTGGTGGATCTGCTAGTTCACTATTTCAATTTCCTTCAGAGAAATTATTTAAAATAAATTCAAGTGGTAATATTAAGCAAAAAGGATCAAAGATCGTTGGCGAGAGACTTCAAAGTTCATATTGAATCCATGGCAAAGCCCTTCATGCCTTTTGCCTTTAAGAAATTTTGCAGAAAATGTAATTTAATCAGAAGTTGGTGGATCTGCTAGATCACAATTTCAATTTCCTTCAGAGAAATTATTTAAAATAAATTCAAGTGGTAATATTAAGCAAAAAGGATCAACAAAAAGGGATGCCAACGGCACGCGGTGTTCCCAAGCGGTCCCCCATCCAAGTACTAACCGCGCCCGATGCTGCTTAACTTCGGTGATCGGACGAGAACCGGTGTATTCAGCATGGTATGGTCGTTGGCGAGAGACTTCAAAGTTCATTTTGAGTCCATGGCAAAGCTCTTCATGCCATTTCCCTTGCAAATTTAAGAAATGTTGCAGAAAATGTAATTTAATCAGAAGTTGGTGGATCTGCTAGTTCACTATTTCAATTTCCTTCAGAGAAATTATTTAAAATAAATTCAAGTGGTAATATTAAGCAAAAAGGATCAAAGATCGTTGGCGAGAGACTTCAAAGTTCATATTGAATCCATGGCAAAGCCCTTCATGCCTTTTGCCTTTAAGAAATTTTGCAGAAAATGTAATTTAATTAGAAGTTGGTGGATCTGCTAGATCACTATTTCAATTTCCTTCAGAGAAATTATTTAAAATAAATTAAAGTGGTAATATTAAGCAAAAAGGATCAACAAAAAGGGATGCCAACGGCACGCGGTGTTCCCAAGCGGTCCCCCATCCAAGTACTAACCGCGCCCGATGCTGCTTAACTTCGGTGATCGGACGAGAACCGGTGTATTCAGCATGGTATGGTCGTTGGCGAGAGACTTCAAAGTTCATTTTGAGTCCATGGCAAAGCTCTTCATGTCTTTTCCCTTGCAAATTTAAGAAATGTTGCAGAAAATGTAATTTAATTAGAAGTTGGTGGATCTGCTAAACCACTATTTCAATTTCCTTCAGAGAAATTATTTAAAATAAATTCAAGTGGTAATATTAAGCAAAAAGGATCAAAGATCGTTGGCGAGAGACTTCAAAGTTCATATTGAATCCATGGCAAAGCCCTTCATGCCTTTTGCCTTTAAGAAATTTTGCAGAAAATGTAATTTAATTAGAAGTTGGTGGATCTGCTAGATCACTATTTCAATTTCCTTCAGAGAAATTATTTAAAATAAATTAAAGTGGTAATATTAAGCAAAAAGGATCAACAAAAAGGGATGCCAACGGCACGCGGTGTTCCCAAGCGGTCCCCCATCCAAGTACTAACCGCGCCCGATGCTGCTTAACTTCGGTGATCGGACGAGAACCGGTGTATTCAGCATGGTATGGTCGTTGGCGAGAGACTTCAAAGTTCATTTTGAGTCCATGGCAAAGCTCTTCATGTCTTTTCCCTTGCAAATTTAAGAAATGTTGCAGAAAATGTAATTTAATTAGAAGTTGGTGGATCTGCTAAACCACTATTTCAATTTCCTTCAGAGAAATTATTTAAAATAAATTAAAGTGGTAATATTAAGCAAAAAGGATCAAAGATCGTTGGCGAGAGACTTCAAAGTTCATATTGAATCCATGGCAAAGCCCTTCATGCCTTTTGCCTTTAAGAAATTTTGCAGAAAATGTAATTTAATTAGAAGTTGGTGGATCTGCTAGATCACAATTTCAATTTCCTTCAGAGAAATTATTTAAAATAAATTCAAGTGGTAATATTAAGCAAAAAGGATCAACAAAAAGGGATGCCAACGGCACGCGGTGTTCCCAAGCGGTCCCCCATCCAAGTACTAACCGCGCCCGATGCTGCTTAACTTCGGTGATCGGACGAGAACCGGTGTATTCAGCATGGTATGGTCGTTGGCGAGAGACTTCAAAGTTCATTTTGAGTCCATGGCAAAGCTCTTCATGTCTTTTCCCTTGCAAATTTAAGAAATGTTGCAGAAAATGTAATTTAATTAGAAGTTGGTGGATCTGCTAAACCACTATTTCAATTTCCTTCAGAGAAATTATTTAAAATAAATTAAAGTGGTAATATTAAGCAAAAAGGATCAAAGATCGTTGGCGAGAGACTTCAAAGTTCATATTGAATCCATGGCAAAGCCCTTCATGCCTTTTGCCTTTAAGAAATTTTGCAGAAAATGTAATTTAATTAGAAGTTGGTGGATCTGCTAGATCACAATTTCAATTTCCTTCAGAGAAATTATTTAAAATAAATTCAAGTGGTAATATTAAGCAAAAAGGATCAACAAAAAGGGATGCCAACGGCACGCGGTGTTCCCAAGCGGTCCCCCATCCAAGTACTAACCGCGCCCGATGCTGCTTAACTTCGGTGATCGGACGAGAACCGGTGTATTCAGCATGGTATGGTCGTTGGCGAGAGACTTCAAAGTTCATTTTGAGTCCATGGCAAAGCTCTTCATGTCTTTTCCCTTGCAAATTTAAGAAATGTTGCAGAAAATGTAATTTAATTAGAAGTTGGTGGATCTGCTAAACCACTATTTCAATTTCCTTCAGAGAAATTATTTAAAATAAATTAAAGTGGTAATATTAAGCAAAAAGGATCAAAGATCGTTGGCGAGAGACTTCAAAGTTCATATTGAATCCATGGCAAAGCCCTTCATGCCTTTTGCCTTTAAGAAATTTTGCAGAAAATGTAATTTAATTAGAAGTTGGTGGATCTGCTAGATCACAATTTCAATTTCCTTCAGAGAAATTATTTAAAATAAATTCAAGTGGTAATATTAAGCAAAAAGGATCAACAAAAAGGGATGCCAACGGCACGCGGTGTTCCCAAGCGGTCCCCCATCCAAGTACTAACCGCGCCCGATGCTGCTTAACTTCGGTGATCGGACGAGAACCGGTGTATTCAGCATGGTATGGTCGTTGGCGAGAGACTTCAAAGTTCATTTTGAGTCCATGGCAAAGCTCTTCATGTCTTTTCCCTTGCAAATTTAAGAAATGTTGCAGAAAATGTAATTTAATTAGAAGTTGGTGGATCTGCTAAACCACTATTTCAATTTCCTTCAGAGAAATTATTTAAAATAAATTAAAGTGGTAATATTAAGCAAAAAGGATCAAAGATCGTTGGCGAGAGACTTCAAAGTTCATATTGAATCCATGGCAAAGCCCTTCATGCCTTTTGCCTTTAAGAAATTTTGCAGAAAATGTAATTTAATTAGAAGTTGGTGGATCTGCTAGATCACAATTTCAATTTCCTTCAGAGAAATTATTTAAAATAAATTAAAGTGGTAATATTAAGCAAAAAGGATCAACAAAAAGGGATGCCAACGGCACGCGGTGTTCCCAAGCGGTCCCCCATCCAAGTACTAACCGCGCCCGATGCTGCTTAACTTCGGTGATCGGACGAGAACCGGTGTATTCAGCATGGTATGGTCGTTGGCGAGAGACTTCAAAGTTCATTTTATTTCCCTTGCAAATTTAAGAAATGTTGCAGAAAATGTAATTTAATCAGAAGTTGGTGGATCTGCTAGTTCACTATTTCAATTTCCTTCCATGGCAAAGCAAAGATCTTCATGTTCATATTGAATCCATGGCAAAGCCCTTCATGCCTTTTGCCTTTAAGAAATGGATTGCAGAAAATGTAATTTAATTAGAAGTTGGTGGATCTGCTAGCATGGTATCACTATTTCAATTTCCAAATTTAAGAAATGTTCAGAGAAATTTCCTTCAGAGAAATTATTTAAAATAAATTAAAGTGGTAATATTAAGCAAAAAGGATCAAAGATCGTTGGCGAGAGACTTCAAAGTTCATATTGAATCCATGGCAAAGCCCTTCATGCCTTTTGCCTTTAAGAAATTTTGCAGAAAATGTAATTTAATTAGAAGTTGGTGGATCTGCTAGATCACAATTTCAATTTCCTTCAGAGAAATTATTTAAAATAAATTAAAGTGGTAATATTAAGCAAAAAGGATCAAAGATCGTTGGCGAGAGACTTCAAAGTTCATATTGAATCCATGGCAAAGCCCTTCATGCCTTTTGCCTTTAAGAAATTTTGCAGAAAATGTAATTTAATTAGAAGTTGGTGGATCTGCTAGATCACTATTTCAATTTCCCTCAGAGAAATTATTTAAAATAAATTCAAGTGGTAATATTAAGCAAAAAGGATCAAAGATCGTTGGCGAGAGACTTCAAAGTTCATATTGAATCCATGGCAAAGCCCTTCATGCCTTTTGCCTTTAAGAAATTTTGCAGAAAATGTAATTTAATTAGAAGTTGGTGGATCTGCTAGATCACAATTTCAATTTCCTTCAGAGAAATTATTTAAAATAAATTAAAGTGGTAATATTAAGCAAAAAGGATCAAAGATCGTTGGCGAGAGACTTCAAAGTTCATATTGAATCCATGGCAAAGCCCTTCATGCCTTTTGCCTTTAAGAAATTTTGCAGAAAATGTAATTTAATTAGAAGTTGGTGGATCTGCTAGATCACTATTTCAATTTCCCTCAGAGAAATTATTTAAAATAAATTCAAGTGGTAATATTAAGCAAAAAGGATCAAAGATCGTTGGCGAGAGACTTCAAAGTTCATATTGAATCCATGGCAAAGCCCTTCATGCCTTTTGCCTTTAAGAAATTTTGCAGAAAATGTAATTTAATTAGAAGTTGGTGGATCTGCTAGATCACAATTTCAATTTCCTTCAGAGAAATTATTTAAAATAAATTAAAGTGGTAATATTAAGCAAAAAGGATCAAAGATCGTTGGCGAGAGACTTCAAAGTTCATATTGAATCCATGGCAAAGCCCTTCATGCCTTTTGCCTTTAAGAAATTTTGCAGAAAATGTAATTTAATTAGAAGTTGGTGGATCTGCTAGATCACTATTTCAATTTCCTTCAGAGAAATTATTTAAAATAAATTAAAGTGGTAATATTAAGCAAAAAGGATCAACAAAAAGGGATGCCAACGGCACGCGGTGTTCCCAAGCGGTCCCCCATCCAAGTACTAACCGCGCCCGATGCTGCTTAACTTCGGTGATCGGACGAGAACCGGTGTATTCAGCATGGTATGGTCGTTGGCGAGAGACTTCAAAGTTCATTTTGAGTCCATGGCAAAGCTCTTCATGTCTTTTCCCTTGCAAATTTAAGAAATGTTGCAGAAAATGTAATTTAATCAGAAGTTGGTGGATCTGCTAGTTCACTATTTCAATTTCCTTCAGAGAAATTATTTAAAATAAATTAAAGTGGTAATATTAAGCAAAAAGGATCAAAGATCGTTGGCGAGAGACTTCAAAGTTCATATTGAATCCATGGCAAAGCCCTTCATGCCTTTTGCCTTTAAGAAATTTTGCAGAAAATGTAATTTAATTAGAAGTTGGTGGATCTGCTAGATCACAATTTCAATTTCCTTCAGAGAAATTATTTAAAATAAATTCAAGTGGTAATATTAAGCAAAAAGGATCAACAAAAAGGGATGCCAACGGCACGCGGTGTTCCCAAGCGGTCCCCCATCCAAGTACTAACCGCGCCCGATGCTGCTTAACTTCGGTGATCGGACGAGAACCGGTGTATTCAGCATGGTATGGTCGTTGGCGAGAGACTTCAAAGTTCATTTTGAGTCCATGGCAAAGCTATTCATGCCATTTCCCTTGCAAATTTAAGAAATGTTGCAGAAAATGTAATTTAATCAGAAGTTGGTGGATCTGCTAGTTCACTATTTCAATTTCCTTCAGAGAAATTATTTAAAATAAATTCAAGTGGTAATATTAAGCAAAAAGGATCAAAGATCGTTGGCGAGAGACTTCAAAGTTCATATTGAATCCATGGCAAAGTTCTTCATGCCATTTCCCTTGCAAATTTAAGAAATGTTGCAGAAAATGTAATTTAATCAGAAGTTGGTGGATCTGCTAGTTCACTATTTCAATTTCCTTCAGAGAAATTATTTAAAATAAATTCAAGTGGTAATATTAAGCAAAAAGGATCAACAAAAAGGGATGCCAACGGCACGCGGTGTTCCCAAGCGGTCCCCCATCCAAGTACTAACCGCGCCCGATGCTGCTTAACTTCGGTGATCGGACGAGAACCGGTGTATTCAGCATGGTATGGTCGTTGGCGAGAGACTTCAAAGTTCATTTTGAGTCCATGGCAAAGCTCTTCATGCCATTTCCTTTGCAAATTTAAGAAATGTTGCAGAAAATGTAATTTAATCAGAAGTTGGTGGATCTGCTAAACCACTATTTCAATTTCCTTCAGAGAAATTATTTAAAATAAATTCAAGTGGTAATATTAAGCAAAAAGGATCAAAGATCGTTGGCGAGAGACTTCAAAGTTCATATTGAATCCATGGCAAAGCCCTTCATGCCTTTTGCCTTTAAGAAATTTTGCAGAAAATGTAATTTAATTAGAAGTTGGTGGATCTGCTAGATCACAATTTCAATTTCCTTCAGAGAAATTATTTAAAATAAATTCAAGTGGTAATATTAAGCAAAAAGGATCAACAAAAAGGGATGCCAACGGCACGCGGTGTTCCCAAGCGGTCCCCCATCCAAGTACTAACCGCGCCCGATGCTGCTTAACTTCGGTGATCGGACGAGAACCGGTGTATTCAGCATGGTATGGTCGTTGGCGAGAGACTTCAAAGTTCATTTTGAGTCCATGGCAAAGCTCTTCATGTCTTTTCCCTTGCAAATTTAAGAAATGTTGCAGAAAATGTAATTTAATCAGAAGTTGGTGGATCTGCTAGTTCACTATTTCAATTTCCTTCAGAGAAATTATTTAAAATAAATTCAAGTGGTAATATTAAGCAAAAAGGATCAACAAAAAGGGATGCCAACGGCACGCGGTGTTCCCAAGCGGTCCCCCATCCAAGTACTAACCGCGCCCGATGCTGCTTAACTTCGGTGATCGGACGAGAACCGGTGTATTCAGCATGGTATGGTCGTTGGCGAGAGACTTCAAAGTTCATTTTGAGTCCATGGCAAAGCTCTTCATGCCATTTCCCTTGCAAATTTAAGAAATGTTGCAGAAAATGTAATTTAATCAGAAGTTGGTGGATCTGCTAAACCACTATTTCAATTTCCTTCAGAGAAATTATTTAAAATAAATTCAAGTGGTAATATTAAGCAAAAAGGATCAAAGATCGTTGGCGAGAGACTTCAAAGTTCATATTGAATCCATGGCAAAGCCCTTCATGCCTTTTGCCTTTAAGAAATTTTGCAGAAAATGTAATTTAATTAGAAGTTGGTGGATCTGCTAGATCACAATTTCAATTTCCTTCAGAGAAATTATTTAAAATAAATTCAAGTGGTAATATTAAGCAAAAAGGATCAACAAAAAGGGATGCCAACGGCACGCGGTGTTCCCAAGCGGTCCCCCATCCAAGTACTAACCGCGCCCGATGCTGCTTAACTTCGGTGATCGGACGAGAACCGGTGTATTCAGCATGGTATGGTCGTTGGCGAGAGACTTCAAAGTTCATTTTGAGTCCATGGCAAAGCTCTTCATGCCATTTCCCTTGCAAATTTAAGAAATGTTGCAGAAAATGTAATTTAATCAGAAGTTGGTGGATCTGCTAGTTCACAATTTCAATTTCCTTCAGAGAAATTATTTAAAATAAATTAAAGTGGTAATATTAAGCAAAAAGGATCAAAGATCGTTGGCGAGAGACTTCAAAGTTCATTTTGAGTCCATGGCAAAGTTCTTCATGCCATTTCCCTTGCAAATTTAAGAAATGTTGCAGAAAATGTAATTTAATCAGAAGTTGGTGGATCTGCTAAACCACTATTTCAATTTCCTTCAGAGAAATTATTTAAAATAAATTCAAGTGGTAATATTAAGCAAAAAGGATCAAAGATCGTTGGCGAGAGACTTCAAAGTTCATATTGAATCCATGGCAAAGCCCTTCATGCCTTTTGCCTTTAAGAAATTTTGCAGAAAATGTAATTTAATTAGAAGTTGGTGGATCTGCTAGATCACAATTTCAATTTCCTTCAGAGAAATTATTTAAAATAAATTCAAGTGGTAATATTAAGCAAAAAGGATCAACAAAAAGGGATGCCAACGGCACGCGGTGTTCCCAAGCGGTCCCCCATCCAAGTACTAACCGCGCCCGATGCTGCTTAACTTCGGTGATCGGACGAGAACCGGTGTATTCAGCATGGTATGGTCGTTGGCGAGAGACTTCAAAGTTCATTTTGAGTCCATGGCAAAGCTCTTCATGTCTTTTCCCTTGCAAATTTAAGAAATGTTGCAGAAAATGTAATTTAATTAGAAGTTGGTGGATCTGCTAGTTCACTATTTCAATTTCCTTCAGAGAAATTATTTAAAATAAATTCAAGTGGTAATATTAAGCAAAAAGGATCAAAGATCGTTGGCGAGAGACTTCAAAGTTCATATTGAATCCATGGCAAAGCCCTTCATGCCTTTTGCCTTTAAGAAATTTTGCAGAAAATGTAATTTAATCAGAAGTTGGTGGATCTGCTAGATCACAATTTCAATTTCCTTCAGAGAAATTATTTAAAATAAATTCAAGTGGTAATATTAAGCAAAAAGGATCAACAAAAAGGGATGCCAACGGCACGCGGTGTTCCCAAGCGGTCCCCCATCCAAGTACTAACCGCGCCCGATGCTGCTTAACTTCGGTGATCGGACGAGAACCGGTGTATTCAGCATGGTATGGTCGTTGGCGAGAGACTTCAAAGTTCATTTTGAGTCCATGGCAAAGCTCTTCATGCCATTTCCCTTGCAAATTTAAGAAATGTTGCAGAAAATGTAATTTAATCAGAAGTTGGTGGATCTGCTAGTTCACTATTTCAATTTCCTTCAGAGAAATTATTTAAAATAAATTAAAGTGGTAATATTAAGCAAAAAGGATCAACAAAAAGGGATGCCAACGGCACGCGGTGTTCCCAAGCGGTCCCCCATCCAAGTACTAACCGCGCCCGATGCTGCTTAACTTCGGTGATCGGACGAGAACCGGTGTATTCAGCATGGTATGGTCGTTGGCGAGAGACTTCAAAGTTCATTTTGAGTCCATGGCAAAGCTCTTCATGCCATTTCCCTTGCAAATTTAAGAAATGTTGCAGAAAATGTAATTTAATCAGAAGTTGGTGGATCTGCTAAACCACTATTTCAATTTCCTTCAGAGAAATTATTTAAAATAAATTCAAGTGGTAATATTAAGCAAAAAGGATCAAAGATCGTTGGCGAGAGACTTCAAAGTTCATTTTGAGTCCATGGCAAAGTTCTTCATGCCATTTCCCTTGCAAATTTAAGAAATGTTGCAGAAAATGTAATTTAATCAGAAGTTGGTGGATCTGCTAGTTCACTATTTCAATTTCCTTCAGAGAAATTATTTAAAATAAATTCAAGTGGTAATATTAAGCAAAAAGGATCAACAAAAAGGGATGCCAACGGCACGCGGTGTTCCCAAGCGGTCCCCCATCCAAGTACTAACCGCGCCCGATGCTGCTTAACTTCGGTGATCGGACGAGAACCGGTGTATTCAGCATGGTATGGTCGTTGGCGAGAGACTTCAAAGTTCATTTTGAGTCCATGGCAAAGCTCTTCATGCCATTTCCCTTGCAAATTTAAGAAATGTTGCAGAAAATGTAATTTAATCAGAAGTTGGTGGATCTGCTAAACCACTATTTCAATTTCCTTCAGAGAAATTATTTAAAATAAATTCAAGTGGTAATATTAAGCAAAAAGGATCAAAGATCGTTGGCGAGAGACTTCAAAGTTCATATTGAATCCATGGCAAAGCCCTTCATGCCTTTTGCGTTTAAGAAATTTTGCAGAAAATGTAATTTAATTAGAAGTTGGTGGATCTGCTAGATCACAATTTCAATTTCCTTCAGAGAAATTATTTAAAATAAATTCAAGTGGTAATATTAAGCAAAAAGGATCAACAAAAAGGGATGCCAACGGCACGCGGTGTTCCCAAGCGGTCCCCCATCCAAGTACTAACCGCGCCCGATGCTGCTTAACTTCGGTGATCGGACGAGAACCGGTGTATTCAGCATGGTATGGTCGTTGGCGAGAGACTTCAAAGTTCATTTTGAGTCCATGGCAAAGCTCTTCATGTCTTTTCCCTTGCAAATTTAAGAAATGTTGCAGAAAATGTAATTTAATCAGAAGTTGGTGGATCTGCTAGTTCACTATTTCAATTTCCTTCAGAGAAATTATTTAAAATAAATTCAAGTGGTAATATTAAGCAAAAAGGATCAACAAAAAGGGATGCCAACGGCACGCGGTGTTCCCAAGCGGTCCCCCATCCAAGTACTAACCGCGCCCGATGCTGCTTAACTTCGGTGATCGGACGAGAACCGGTGTATTCAGCATGGTATGGTCGTTGGCGAGAGACTTCAAAGTTCATTTTGAGTCCATGGCAAAGCTCTTCATGCCATTTCCCTTGCAAATTTAAGAAATGTTGCAGAAAATGTAATTTAATCAGAAGTTGGTGGATCTGCTAAACCACTATTTCAATTTCCTTCAGAGAAATTATTTAAAATAAATTCAAGTGGTAATATTAAGCAAAAAGGATCAAAGATCGTTGGCGAGAGACTTCAAAGTTCATATTGAATCCATGGCAAAGCCCTTCATGCCTTTTGCCTTTAAGAAATTTTGCAGAAAATGTAATTTAATCAGAAGTTGGTGGATCTGCTAGATCACAATTTCAATTTCCTTCAGAGAAATTATTTAAAATAAATTCAAGTGGTAATATTAAGCAAAAAGGATCAACAAAAAGGGATGCCAACGGCACGCGGTGTTCCCAAGCGGTCCCCCATCCAAGTACTAACCGCGCCCGATGCTGCTTAACTTCGGTGATCGGACGAGAACCGGTGTATTCAGCATGGTATGGTCGTTGGCGAGAGACTTCAAAGTTCATTTTGAGTCCATGGCAAAGCTCTTCATGTCTTTTCCCTTGCAAATTTAAGAAATGTTGCAGAAAATGTAATTTAATTAGAAGTTGGTGGATCTGCTAAACCACTATTTCAATTTCCTTCAGAGAAATTATTTAAAATAAATTCAAGTGGTAATATTAAGCAAAAAGGATCAAAGATCGTTGGCGAGAGACTTCAAAGTTCATATTGAATCCATGGCAAAGCCCTTCATGCCTTTTGCCTTTAAGAAATTTTGCAGAAAATGTAATTTAATTAGAAGTTGGTGGATCTGCTAGATCACAATTTCAATTTCCTTCAGAGAAATTATTTAAAATAAATTCAAGTGGTAATATTAAGCAAAAAGGATCAACAAAAAGGGATGCCAACGGCACGCGGTGTTCCCAAGCGGTCCCCCATCCAAGTACTAACCGCGCCCGATGCTGCTTAACTTCGGTGATCGGACGAGAACCGGTGTATTCAGCATGGTATGGTCGTTGGCGAGAGACTTCAAAGTTCATTTTGAGTCCATGGCAAAGCTCTTCATGCCATTTCCCTTGCAAATTTAAGAAATGTTGCAGAAAATGTAATTTAATCAGAAGTTGGTGGATCTGCTAGTTCACAATTTCAATTTCCTTCAGAGAAATTATTTAAAATAAATTAAAGTGGTAATATTAAGCAAAAAGGATCAAAGATCGTTGGCGAGAGACTTCAAAGTTCATTTTGAGTCCATGGCAAAGTTCTTCATGCCATTTCCCTTGCAAATTTAAGAAATGTTGCAGAAAATGTAATTTAATCAGAAGTTGGTGGATCTGCTAGTTCACTATTTCAATTTCCTTCAGAGAAATTATTTAAAATAAATTCAAGTGGTAATATTAAGCAAAAAGGATCAACAAAAAGGGATGCCAACGGCACGCGGTGTTCCCAAGCGGTCCCCCATCCAAGTACTAACCGCGCCCGATGCTGCTTAACTTCGGTGATCGGACGAGAACCGGTGTATTCAGCATGGTATGGTCGTTGGCGAGAGACTTCAAAGTTCATTTTGAGTCCATGGCAAAGCTCTTCATGCCATTTCCTTTGCAAATTTAAGAAATGTTGCAGAAAATGTAATTTAATCAGAAGTTGGTGGATCTGCTAAACCACTATTTCAATTTCCTTCAGAGAAATTATTTAAAATAAATTCAAGTGGTAATATTAAGCAAAAAGGATCAAAGATCGTTGGCGAGAGACTTCAAAGTTCATATTGAATCCATGGCAAAGCCCTTCATACCTTTTGCCTTTAAGAAATTTTGCAGAAAATGTAATTTAATTAGAAGTTGATGGATCTGCTAGATAACAATTTCAATTTCCTTCAGAGAAATTATTTAAAATAAATTCAAGTGGTAATATTAAGCAAAAAGGATCAAAGATCGTTGGCGAGAGACTTCAAAGTTCATATTGAATCCATGGCAAAGCCCTTCATGCCTTTTGCCTTTAAGAAATTTTGCAGAAAATGTAATTTAATTAGAAGTTGGTGGATCTGCTAGATCACAATTTCAATTTCCTTCAGAGAAATTATTTAAAATAAATTCAAGTGGTAATATTAAGCAAAAAGGATCAACAAAAAGGGATGCCAACGGCACGCGGTGTTCCCAAGCGGTCCCCCATCCAAGTACTAACCGCGCCCGATGCTGCTTAACTTCGGTGATCGGACGAGAACCGGTGTATTCAGCATGGTATGGTCGTTGGCGAGAGACTTCAAAGTTCATTTTGAGTCCATGGCAAAGCTCTTCATGCCATTTCCCTTGCAAATTTAAGAAATGTTGCAGAAAATGTAATTTAATCAGAAGTTGGTGGATCTGCTAAACCACTATTTCAATTTCCTTCAGAGAAATTATTTAAAATAAATTAAAGTGGTAATATTAAGCAAAAAGGATCAACAAAAAGGGATGCCAACGGCACGCGGTGTTCCCAAGCGGTCCCCCATCCAAGTACTAACCGCGCCCGATGCTGCTTAACTTCGGTGATCGGACGAGAACCGGTGTATTCAGCATGGTATGGTCGTTGGCGAGAGACTTCAAAGTTCATTTTGAGTCCATGGCAAAGCTCTTCATGTCTTTTCCCTTGCAAATTTAAGAAATGTTGCAGAAAATGTAATTTAATTAGAAGTTGGTGGATCTGCTAGTTCACTATTTCAATTTCCTTCAGAGAAATTATTTAAAATAAATTCAAGTGGTAATATTAAGCAAAAAGGATCAAAGATCGTTGGCGAGAGACTTCAAAGTTCATATTGAATCCATGGCAAAGCCCTTCATACCTTTTGCCTTTAAGAAATTTTGCAGAAAATGTAATTTAATTAGAAGTTGATGGATCTGCTAGATCACTATTTCAATTTCCTTCAGAGAAATTATTTAAAATAAATTCAAGTGGTAATATTAAGCAAAAAGGATCAACAAAAAGGGATGCCAACGGCACGCGGTGTTCCCAAGCGGTCCCCCATCCAAGTACTAACCGCGCCCGATGCTGCTTAACTTCGGTGATCGGACGAGAACCGGTGTATTCAGCATGGTATGGTCGTTGGCGAGAGACTTCAAAGTTCATTTTGAGTCCATGGCAAAGCTCTTCATGTCTTTTCCCTTGCAAATTTAAGAAATGTTGCAGAAAATGTAATTTAATTAGAAGTTGGTGGATCTGCTAAACCACTATTTCAATTTCCTTCAGAGAAATTATTTAAAATAAATTCAAGTGGTAATATTAAGCAAAAAGGATCAAAGATCGTTGGCGAGAGACTTCAAAGTTCATATTGAATCCATGGCAAAGCCCTTCAT
Source organism: Phlebotomus papatasi (assembly GCF_024763615.1). Classification (NCBI taxonomy): domain Eukaryota; kingdom Metazoa; phylum Arthropoda; class Insecta; order Diptera; family Psychodidae; genus Phlebotomus; species Phlebotomus papatasi. The sequence continues at coordinate 21,991 of NW_026604533.1, forward strand.
GCCTTTTGCCTTTAAGAAATTTTGCAGAAAATGTAATTTAATTAGAAGTTGGTGGATCTGCTAGATCACAATTTCAATTTCCTTCAGAGAAATTATTTAAAATAAATTCAAGTGGTAATATTAAGCAAAAAGGATCAACAAAAAGGGATGCCAACGGCACGCGGTGTTCCCAAGCGGTCCCCCATCCAAGTACTAACCGCGCCCGATGCTGCTTAACTTCGGTGATCGGACGAGAACCGGTGTATTCAGCATGGTATGGTCGTTGGCGAGAGACTTCAAAGTTCATTTTGAGTCCATGGCAAAGCTCTTCATGCCATTTCCTTTGCAAATTTAAGAAATGTTGCAGAAAATGTAATTTAATCAGAAGTTGGTGGATCTGCTAAACCACTATTTCAATTTCCTTCAGAGAAATTATTTAAAATAAATTCAAGTGGTAATATTAAGCAAAAAGGATCAAAGATCGTTGGCGAGAGACTTCAAAGTTCATATTGAATCCATGGCAAAGCCCTTCATGCCTTTTGCCTTTAAGAAATTTTGCAGAAAATGTAATTTAATTAGAAGTTGGTGGATCTGCTAGATCACAATTTCAATTTCCTTCAGAGAAATTATTTAAAATAAATTCAAGTGGTAATATTAAGCAAAAAGGATCAACAAAAAGGGATGCCAACGGCACGCGGTGTTCCCAAGCGGTCCCCCATCCAAGTACTAACCGCGCCCGATGCTGCTTAACTTCGGTGATCGGACGAGAACCGGTGTATTCAGCATGGTATGGTCGTTGGCGAGAGACTTCAAAGTTCATTTTGAGTCCATGGCAAAGCTCTTCATGTCTTTTCCCTTGCAAATTTAAGAAATGTTGCAGAAAATGTAATTTAATCAGAAGTTGGTGGATCTGCTAGTTCACTATTTCAATTTCCTTCAGAGAAATTATTTAAAATAAATTCAAGTGGTAATATTAAGCAAAAAGGATCAACAAAAAGGGATGCCAACGGCACGCGGTGTTCCCAAGCGGTCCCCCATCCAAGTACTAACCGCGCCCGATGCTGCTTAACTTCGGTGATCGGACGAGAACCGGTGTATTCAGCATGGTATGGTCGTTGGCGAGAGACTTCAAAGTTCATTTTGAGTCCATGGCAAAGCTCTTCATGCCATTTCCCTTGCAAATTTAAGAAATGTTGCAGAAAATGTAATTTAATCAGAAGTTGGTGGATCTGCTAAACCACTATTTCAATTTCCTTCAGAGAAATTATTTAAAATAAATTCAAGTGGTAATATTAAGCAAAAAGGATCAAAGATCGTTGGCGAGAGACTTCAAAGTTCATATTGAATCCATGGCAAAGCCCTTCATGCCTTTTGCCTTTAAGAAATTTTGCAGAAAATGTAATTTAATTAGAAGTTGGTGGATCTGCTAGATCACAATTTCAATTTCCTTCAGAGAAATTATTTAAAATAAATTCAAGTGGTAATATTAAGCAAAAAGGATCAACAAAAAGGGATGCCAACGGCACGCGGTGTTCCCAAGCGGTCCCCCATCCAAGTACTAACCGCGCCCGATGCTGCTTAACTTCGGTGATCGGACGAGAACCGGTGTATTCAGCATGGTATGGTCGTTGGCGAGAGACTTCAAAGTTCATTTTGAGTCCATGGCAAAGCTCTTCATGCCATTTCCCTTGCAAATTTAAGAAATGTTGCAGAAAATGTAATTTAATCAGAAGTTGGTGGATCTGCTAGTTCACTATTTCAATTTCCTTCAGAGAAATTATTTAAAATAAATTCAAGTGGTAATATTAAGCAAAAAGGATCAAAGATCGTTGGCGAGAGACTTCAAAGTTCATATTGAATCCATGGCAAAGCCCTTCATGCCTTTTGCCTTTAAGAAATTTTGCAGAAAATGTAATTTAATTAGAAGTTGGTGGATCTGCTAGATCACAATTTCAATTTCCTTCAGAGAAATTATTTAAAATAAATTCAAGTGGTAATATTAAGCAAAAAGGATCAACAAAAAGGGATGCCAACGGCACGCGGTGTTCCCAAGCGGTCCCCCATCCAAGTACTAACCGCGCCCGATGCTGCTTAACTTCGGTGATCGGACGAGAACCGGTGTATTCAGCATGGTATGGTCGTTGGCGAGAGACTTCAAAGTTCATTTTGAGTCCATGGCAAAGCTCTTCATGTCTTTTCCCTTGCAAATTTAAGAAATGTTGCAGAAAATGTAATTTAATCAGAAGTTGGTGGATCTGCTAGTTCACTATTTCAATTTCCTTCAGAGAAATTATTTAAAATAAATTCAAGTGGTAATATTAAGCAAAAAGGATCAACAAAAAGGGATGCCAACGGCACGCGGTGTTCCCAAGCGGTCCCCCATCCAAGTACTAACCGCGCCCGATGCTGCTTAACTTCGGTGATCGGACGAGAACCGGTGTATTCAGCATGGTATGGTCGTTGGCGAGAGACTTCAAAGTTCATTTTGAGTCCATGGCAAAGCTCTTCATGCCATTTCCCTTGCAAATTTAAGAAATGTTGCAGAAAATGTAATTTAATCAGAAGTTGGTGGATCTGCTAGTTCACTATTTCAATTTCCTTCAGAGAAATTATTTAAAATAAATTCAAGTGGTAATATTAAGCAAAAAGGATCAAAGATCGTTGGCGAGAGACTTCAAAGTTCATATTGAATCCATGGCAAAGCCCTTCATGCCTTTTGCCTTTAAGAAATTTTGCAGAAAATGTAATTTAATTAGAAGTTGGTGGATCTGCTAGATCACAATTTCAATTTCCTTCAGAGAAATTATTTAAAATAAATTCAAGTGGTAATATTAAGCAAAAAGGATCAACAAAAAGGGATGCCAACGGCACGCGGTGTTCCCAAGCGGTCCCCCATCCAAGTACTAACCGCGCCCGATGCTGCTTAACTTCGGTGATCGGACGAGAACCGGTGTATTCAGCATGGTATGGTCGTTGGCGAGAGACTTCAAAGTTCATTTTGAGTCCATGGCAAAGCTCTTCATGCCATTTC
>NW_026604534.1:0-25000 GCF_024763615.1 Phlebotomus papatasi
TCCAGAAATATTGAGAATTACGGTTTTTAGGGCAGATTTTCGATTTTTTGAAAAAACTATAAGGGGTTAACCTATCGATTTTTTTGGTCAAAAAATTTTTTATCGAAATTTTGAAAATTCCGCTATGGAAATCAATTAGTATGACCATTTCAAATATTCTTTGTGAATTTCATCCAGAAATATTGAGAATTATAGTTTTTAGGGCCGATTTTCGATTTTTTGAGAAAACTGTAAGGGGTTAACCTATCGATTTTTTTTGTCAAAAATTTTTTTGTCGAGATTTTGCAAATTCCGCTATGGAAATCAATTAGTAGGACCATTTCAAGTAATCTTTGTGAATTTCATCCAAAAATATTGAGAATTACGGTTTTTAGGGCAGATTTTCGATTTTTTGAAAAAACTATAAGGGGTTAACCTATCGATTTTTTTGGTCAAAAAATTTTTTGTCGAAATTTTGCAAATTCCGCTATGGAAATCAATTGGTAGGACCATTTCAAATATTCTTTGTGAATTTCATCCAGAAATATTGAGAATTACGGTTTTTAGGGCAGATTTTCGATTTTTTGAAAAAACTGTAAGGGGTTAACCTATCGATTTTTTTGGTCAAAAAATTTTTTGTCGAAATTTTGCAAATTCCGCTATGGAAATCAATTAGTAGGACCATTTCAAATATTCTTTGTGAATTTCATCCAGAAATATTGAAAATTACGGTTTTTAGGGCAGATTTTCGATTTTTTGAAAAAACTGTAAGGGGTTAACCTATCGATTTTTTTGGTCAAAAAATTTTTTGTCGAGATTTTGCAAATTCCGCAATAGAAATCAATTAGTAGGACCATTTCAAATATTCTTTGTGAATTTCATCCAGAAATATTGAGAATTACGGTTTTTAGGGCAGATTTTCCAATTTTTGAAAAAACTGTAAGGGGTTAACCTATCGATTTTTTTGGTCAAAAAATTTTTTGTCGAGATTTTGCAAATTCAGTTATGGAAATCAATTGGTAGGACCATTTCAAGTATTCTTAGTGAATTTCATCCAGAAATATTGAGAATTACGGTTTTTAGGGCCGATTTTCGAATTTTTGAAAAAACTGTAAGGGGTTAACCTATCGATTTTTTTGGTCAAAAAATTTTTTGTCGAAATTTTGCAAATTCCGCTATGGAAATCAATTGGTAGGACCATTTCAAGTAATCTTTGTGAATTTCATCCAAAAATATTGAGAATTACGGTTTTTAGGGCAGATTTTCGATTTTTTGAAAAAACTGTAAGGGGTTAACCTATCGATTTTTTGGTCAAAAAATTTTTTGTCGAGATTTTGCAAATTCCGCAATGGAAATCAATTGGTAGGACCATTTCAAGTAATCTTTGTGAATTTCATCCAAAAATATTGAGAATTACGGTTTTTAGGGCCGATTTTCGATTTTTTGAAAAAACTGTAAGGGGTTAACCTATCGATTTTTTTGGTCAAAAATTTTTTTGTCGAAATTTTGAAAATTCCGCTATGGAAATCAATTAGTATGACCATTTCAAATATTCTTTGTGAATTTCATCCAGAAATATTGAGAATTACGGTTTTTAGGGCCGATTTTCGATTTTTTGAGAAAACTGTAAGGGCTTAACCTATCGATTTTTTTGGTCAAAAAAATTTTTGTCGAGATTTTGCAAATTCCGCTATGGAAATCAATTAGTAGGACCATTTCAAATATTCTTTGTCAATTTCATCCAGAAATATTGAGAATTACGGTTTTTAGGGCCGATTTTCGATTTTTTGAAAAGCTGTAAGGGCTTAACCTATCGATTGTCTTGGTCAAAAAATTTTTTGTCGAAATTTTGCAAATTCCGCTATGGAAATCAATTAGTAGGACCATTTCAAATATTCTTTGTGAATTTCATCCAGAAATATTGAAAATTACGGTTTTTAGGGCAGATTTTCGATTTTTTGAAAAAACTGTAAGGGGTTAACCTATCGATTTTTTTGGTCAAAAAATTTTTTGTCGAGATTTTGCAAATTCCGCAATAGAAATCAATTAGTAGGACCATTGCAAATATTCTTTGTGAATTTCATCCAGAAATATTGAGAATTACGGTTTTTAGGGCAGATTTTCCAATTTTTGAAAAAACTGTAAGGGGTTAACCTATCGATTTTTTTGGTCAAAAAATTTTTTGTCGAGATTTTGCAAATTCCGCTATGGAAATCAATTGGTAGGACCATTTCAAATATTCTTTGTGAATTTCATCCAGAAATATTGAGAATTACGGTTTTTAGGGCAGATTTTCGATTTTTTGAAAAAACTGTAAGGGGTTAACCTATCGATTTTTTTGGTCAAAAAATTTTTTGTCGAAATTTTGCAAATTCCGCTATGGAAATCAATTAGTAGGACCATTTCAAATATTCTTTGTGAATTTCATCCAGAAATATTGAGAATTACGGTTTTTAGGGCAGATTTTCGATTTTTTGAAAAAACTGTAAGGGGTTAACCTATCGATTTGTTTGGTCAAAAAATCTTTTGTCGAGATTTTGCAAATTCCGCTATGGAAATCAATTAGTAGGACCATTTCAAATATTCTTTGTGAATTTCATCCAGAAATATTGAAAATTACGGTTTTTAGGGCAGATTTTCGATTTTTTGAAAAAACTGTAAGGGGTTAACCTATCGATTTTTTTGGTCAAAAAATTTTTTGTCGAGATTTTGCAAATTCCGCAATAGAAATCAATTAGTAGGACCATTTCAAATATTCTTTGTGAATTTCATCCAGAAATATTGAGAATTACGGTTTTTAGGGCAGATTTTCCAATTTTTGAAAAAACTGTAAGGGGTTAACCTATCGATTTTTTTGGTCAAAAAATTTTTTGTCGAGATTTTGCAAATTCAGTTATGGAAATCAATTGGTAGGACCATTTCAAGTATTCTTAGTGAATTTCATCCAGAAATATTGAGAATTACGGTTTTTAGGGCAGATTTTCGAATTTTTGAAAAAACTGTAAGGGGTTAACCTATCGATTTTTTTGGTCAAAAAATTTTTTGTCGAAATTTTGCAAATTCCGCTATGGAAATCAATTAGTAGGACCATTTCAAATATTCTTTGTGAATTTCATCCAAAAATATTGAGAATTACGGTTTTTAGGGCAGATTTTCGATTTTTTGAAAAAACTGTAAGGGGTTAACCTATCGATTTTTTTGGTCAAAAAATTTTTTGTCGAGATTTTGCAAATTCAGTTATGGAAATCAATTGGTAGGACCATTTCAAGTAATCTTTGTGAATTTCATCCAAAAATATTGAGAATTACGGTTTTTAGGGCAGATTTTCGATTTTTTGAAAAAACTGTAAGGGGTTAACCTATCGATTTTTTTGGTCAAAAAATTTTTTGTCGAAATTTTGCAAATTCCGCTATGGAAATCAATTAGTAGGACCATTTCAAATATTCTTTGTGAATTTCATCCAAAAATATTGAGAATTACGGTTTTTAGGGCAGATTTTCGATTTTTTGAAAAAACTGTAAGGGGTTAACCTATCGATTTTTTTGGTCAAAAAATTTTTTGTCGAGATTTTGCAAATTCCGCAATAGAAATCAATTAGTAGGACCATTTCAAATATTCTTTGTGAATTTCATCCAGAAATATTGAGAATTACGGTTTTTAGGGCAGATTTTCCAATTTTTGAAAAAACTGTAAGGGGTTAACCTATCGATTTTTTTGGTCAAAAAATTTTTTGTCGAGATTTTGCAAATTCAGTTATGGAAATCAATTGGTAGGACCATTTCAAGTATTCTTAGTGAATTTCATCCAGAAATATTGAGAATTACGGTTTTTAGGGCAGATTTTCGAATTTTTGAAAAAACTGTAAGGGGTTAACCTATCGATTTTTTTGGTCAAAAAATTTTTTGTCGAAATTTTGCAAATTCCGCTATGGAAATCAATTAGTAGGACCATTTCAAATATTCTTTGTGAATTTCATCCAAAAATATTGAGAATTACGGTTTTTAGGGCCGATTTTCGATTTTTTGAAAAAACTGTAAGGGGTTAACCTATCGATTTTTTTGGTCAAAAAATTTTTTGTCGAAATTTTGAAAATTCCGCTATGGAAATCAATTAGTATGACCATTTCAAATATTCTTTGTGAATTTCATCCAGAAATATTGAGAATTACGGTTTTTAGGGCCGATTTTCGATTTTTTGAGAAAACTGTAAGGGGTTAACCTATCGATTTTTTTTGTCAAAAATTTTTTGTCGAGATTTTGCAAATTCCGCTATGGAAATCAATTAGTAGGACCATTTCAAGTAATCTTTGTGAATTTCATCCAAAAATATTGAGAATTACGGTTTTTAGGGCAGATTTTCGATTTTTTGAAAAAACTATAAGGGGTTAACCTATCGATTTTTTTGGTCAAAAATTTTTTTGTCGAAATTTTGCAAATTCCGCTATGGAAATCAATTGGTAGGACCATTTCAAATATTCTTTGTGAATTTCATCCAGAAATATTGAGAATTACGGTTTTTAGGGCAGATTTTCGATTTTTTGAAAAAACTGTAAGGGGTTAACCTATCGATTTGTTTGGTCAAAAAATCTTTTGTCGAGATTTTGCAAATTCCGCTATGGAAATCAATTAGTAGGACCATTTCAAATATTCTTTGTGAATTTCATCCAGAAATATTGAAAATTACGGTTTTTAGGGCAGATTTTCGATTTTTTGAAAAAACTGTAAGGGGTTAACCTATCGATTTTTTTGGTCAAAAAATTTTTTGTCGAGATTTTGCAAATTCCGCAATAGAAATCAATTAGTAGGACCATTTCAAATATTCTTTGTGAATTTCATCCAGAAATATTGAGAATTACGGTTTTTAGGGCAGATTTTCCAATTTTTGAAAAAACTGTAAGGGGTTAACCTATCGATTTTTTTGGTCAAAAAATTTTTTGTCGAGATTTTGCAAATTCAGTTATGGAAATCAATTGGTAGGACCATTTCAAGTATTCTTAGTGAATTTCATCCAGAAATATTGAGAATTACGGTTTTTAGGGCAGATTTTCGAATTTTTGAAAAAACTGTAAGGGGTTAACCTATCGATTTTTTTGGTCAAAAAATTTTTTGTCGAAATTTTGCAAATTCCGCTATGGAAATCAATTAGTAGGACCATTTCAAATATTCTTTGTGAATTTCATCCAAAAATATTGAGAATTACGGTTTTTAGGGCAGATTTTCGATTTTTTGAAAAAACTGTAAGGGGTTAACCTATCGATTTTTTTGGTCAAAAAATTTTTTGTCGAGATTTTGCAAATTCCGCAATGGAAATCAATTGGTAGGACCATTTCAAGTAATCTTTGTGAATTTCATCCAAAAATATTGAGAATTACGGTTTTTAGGGCCGATTTTCGATTTTTTGAAAAAACTGTAAGGGGTTAACCTATCGATTTTTTTGGTCAAAAAATTTTTTGTCGAAATTTTGAAAATTCCGCTATGGAAATCAATTAGTATGACCATTTCAAATATTCTTTGTGAATTTCATCCAGAAATATTGAGAATTACGGTTTTTAGGGCCGATTTTCGATTTTTTGAGAAAACTGTAAGGGGTTAACCTATCGATTTTTTTTGTCAAAAATTTTTTTGTCGAGATTTTGCAAATTCCGCTATGGAAATCAATTAGTAGGACCATTTCAAGTAATCTTTGTGAATTTCATCCAAAAATATTGAGAATTACGGTTTTTAGGGCAGATTTTCGATTTTTTGAAAAACCTATAAGGGGTTAACCTATCGATTTTTTTGGTCAAAAAATTTTTTGTCGAAATTTTGCAAATTCCGCTATGGAAATCAATTGGTAGGACCATTTCAAATATTCTTTGTGAATTTCATCCAGAAATATTGAGAATTACGGTTTTTAGGGCAGATTTTCGATTTTTTGAAAAAACTGTAAGGGGTTAACCTATCGATTTTTTTGGTCAAAAAATTTTTTGTCGAAATTTTGAAAATTCCGCTATGGAAATCAATTAGTATGACCATTTCAAATATTCTTTGTGAATTTCATCCAGAAATATTGAGAATTACGGTTTTTAGGGCCGATTTTCGATTTTTTGAGAAAACTGTAAGGGGTTAACCTATCGATTTTTTTTGTCAAAAATTTTTTTGTCGAGATTTTGCAAATTCCGCTATCGAAATCAATTAGTAGGACCATTTCAAGTAATCTTTGTGAATTTCATCCAAAAATATTGAGAATTACGGTTTTTAGGGCAGATTTTCGATTTTTTGAAAAAACTATAAGGGGTTAACCTATCGATTTTTTTGGTCAAAAAATTTTTTGTCGAAATTTTGCAAATTCCGCTATGGAAATCAATTGGTAGGACCATTTCAAATATTCTTTGTGAATTTCATCCAGAAATATTGAGAATTACGGTTTTTAGGGCAGATTTTCGATTTTTTGAAAAAACTGTAAGGGGTTAACCTATCGATTTTTTTGGTCAAAAAATTTTTTGTCGAGATTTTGCAAATTCCGCTATGGAAATCAGTTGGTAGGACCATTTCAAATATTATTTGTGAATTTCATCCAGAAATATTGAGAATTACGGTTTTTATGGCCGATTTTCGATTTTTTGAAAAAAACTGTAAGGGGTTAACCTATCAATTTTTTAGGTCAAAAATTTTTTTGTCGAGATTTTGCAAATTCCGCTATGGAAATCAATTAGTAGGACCATTTCAAATATTCTTTGTGAATTTCATCCAGAAATATTGAGAATTACGGTTTTTAGGGCCGATTTTTGATTTTTTGAAAAAACTGTAAGGGGTTAACCTATCGATTTTTTTGGTCAAAAAATTTTTTGTCGAGATTTTGCAAATTCCGCTATGGAAATCAATTGGTAGGACCATTTCAAATATTCTTTGTGAATTTCATCCAGAAATATTGAGAATTACGGTTTTTAGGGCCGATTTTCGATTTTCTGAAAAAACTGTAAGGGGTTAACCTATCGATTTTTTTGGTCAAAAAATTTTTTGTCGAGATTTTGCAAATTCCGCTATGGAAATCAATTGGTAGGACCATTTCAAATATTCTTTGTAAATTTCATCCAGAAATATTGAGTATTACGGTTTTTAGGGCAGATTTTCGATTTTTTGAAAAAACTGTAAGGGATTAACCTATCGATTTTATTGGTCAAAAAATTTTTTGTCGAGATTTTGCAAATTCCGCTATGGAAATCAATTGGTAGGACCATTTCAAATATTATTTGTGAATTTCATCCAGAAATATAGAGAATTACGGTTTTTAGGGCCGATTTTCGATTTTTTGAAAAAATTGTAAGGGGTTAGCCTGTAGATTTTTTGGTCAAAAAATTTTTTGTCGAGATTTTGCAAATTCCGTTATGGAAATCAAGTGGTAGGACCATTTCAAATATTATTTGTGAATTTCATCCAGAAATATTGAGAATTACGGTTTTCAGGGCCGATTCTCGAATTTTTGAAATAACTGTAAGGGGTTAACCTATCGATTTTATTGGTCAAAAAATTTTTTGTCGAGATTTTGCAAATTCCGCTATGGAAATCAATTTTTAGGACCATTTCAAATATTATTTGTGAATTTCATCCAGAAATATAGAGAATTACGGTTTTTAGGGCCGATTTTCGATTTTTTGAAAAAACTGTAAGGGATTAACCTATCGATTTTATTGGTCAAAAAATTTTTTGTCGAGATTTTGCAAATTCCGCTATGGAAATCAATTGGTAGGACCATTTCAAATATTATTTGTGAATTTCATCCAGAAATATTGAGAATTACGGTTTTTAGGGCCGATTTTCGATTTTTTGAAATAACTGTAAGGGGTTAACCTATCGATTTTTTTGGTCAAAAAATTTTTTGTCGAGATTTTGCAAATTCCGCTATGGAAATCAATTGGTAGGACCATTTCAAATATTATTTGTGAATTTCATCCAGAAATATTGAGAATTACGGTTTTTATGGCCGATTTTCCAATTTTTGAAAAAACTGTAAGGGGTTAGCCTATCGATTTTTTGGTCAAAAATTTTTTTGTCGAGATTTTGCAAATTCCGCTATGGAAATCAATTAGTAGGACCATTTCAAGTAATCTTTGTGAATTTCATCCAAAAATATTGAGAATTACGGTTTTTAGGGCAGATTTTCGATTTTTTGAAAAAACTATAAGGGGTTAACCTATCGATTTTTTTGGTCAAAAATTTTTTTGTCGAAATTTTGCAAATTCCGCTATGGAAATCAATTGGTAGGACCATTTCAAGTATTCTTTGTGAATTTCATCCAGAAATATTGAGAATTACGGTTTTTAGGGCCGATTTTCGAATTTTTGAAAAAACTGTAAGGGGTTAACCTATCGATTTTTTTGGTCAAAAAATTTTTTGTCGAGATTTTGCAAATTCCGCTATGGAAATCAATTTTTAGGACCATTTCAAATATTATTTGTGAATTTCATCCAGAAATATAGAGAATTACGGTTTTTAGGGCCGATTTTCGATTTTTTGAAAAAACTGTAAGGGATTAACCTATCGATTTTATTGGTCAAAAAATTTTTTGTCGAGATTTTGCAAATTCCGCTATGGAAATCAATTGGTAGGACCATTTCAAATATTATTTGTGAATTTCATCCAGAAATATTGAGAATTACGGTTTTTAGGGCCGATTTTCGATTTTTTGAAATAACTGTAAGGGGTTAACCTATCGATTTTTTTGGTCAAAAAATTTTTTGTCGAGATTTTGCAAATTCCGCTATGGAAATCAATTGGTAGGACCATTTCAAATGTTATTTGTGAATTTCATCCAGAAATATTGAGAATTACGGTTTTTATGGCCGATTTTCCAATTTTTGAAAAAACTGTAAGGGGTTAGCCTATCGATTTTTTGGTCAAAAATTTTTTTGTCGAGATTTTGCAAATTCCGCTATGGAAATCAATTAGTAGGACCATTTCAAATATTCTTTGTGAATTTCATCCAGAAATATTGAGAATTACGGTTTTTAGGGCCGATTTTCGATTTTTTGAGAAAACTGTAAGGGGTTAACCTATCGATTTTTTTGGTCAAAAAATTTTTTGTCGAGATTTTGCAAATTCCGCAATGGAAATCAATTGGTAGGACCATTTCAAGTAATCTTTGTGAATTTCATCCAAAAATATTGAGAATTACGGTTTTTAGGGCCGATTTTCGATTTTTTGAAAAAACTGTAAGGGGTTAACCTATCGATTTTTTTGGTCAAAAAATTTTTTGTCGAAATTTTGAAAATTCCGCTATGGAAATCAATTAGTATGACCATTTCAAATATTCTTTGTGAATTTCATCCAGAAATATTGAGAATTACGGTTTTTAGGGCCGATTTTCGATTTTTTGAGAAAACTGTAAGGGGTTAACCTATCGATTTTTTTTGTCAAAAATTTTTTTGTCGAGATTTTGCAAATTCCGCTATGGAAATCAATTAGTAGGACCATTTCAAGTAATCTTTGTGAATTTCATCCAAAAATATTGAGAATTACGGTTTTTAGGGCAGATTTTCGATTTTTTGAAAAAACTATAAGGGGTTAACCTATCGATTTTTTTGGTCAAAAATTTTTTTGTCGAAATTTTGCAAATTCCGCTATGGAAATCAATTGGTAGGACCATTTCAAATATTCTTTGTGAATTTCATCCAGAAATATTGAGAATTACGGTTTTTAGGGCAGATTTTCGATTTTTTGAAAAAACTATAAGGGGTTAACCTATCGATTTTTTTGGTCAAAAAATTTTTTATCGAAATTTTGAAAATTCCGCTATGGAAATCAATTAGTATGACCATTTCAAATATTCTTTGTGAATTTCATCCAGAAATATTGAGAATTATGGTTTTTAGGGCCGATTTTCGATTTTTTGAGAAAACTGTAAGGGGTTAACCTATCGATTTTTTTTGTCAAAAATTTTTTTGTCGAGATTTTGCAAATTCCGCTATGGAAATCAATTAGTAGGACCATTTCAAGTAATCTTTGTGAATTTCATCCAAAAATATTGAGAATTACGGTTTTTAGGGCAGATTTTCGATTTTTTGAAAAAACTATAAGGGGTTAACCTATCGATTTTTTTGGTCAAAAAATTTTTTGTCGAAATTTTGCAAATTCCGCTATGGAAATCAATTGGTAGGACCATTTCAAATATTCTTTGTGAATTTCATCCAGAAATATTGAGAATTACGGTTTTTAGGGCAGATTTTCGATTTTTTGAAAAAACTGTAAGGGGTTAACCTATCGATTTTTTTGGTCAAAAAATTTTTTGTCGAAATTTTGCAAATTCCGCTATGGAAATCAATTAGTAGGACCATTTCAAATATTCTTTGTGAATTTCATCCAGAAATATTGAGAATTACGGTTTTTAGGGCCGATTTTCGATTTTTTGAAAAAACTGTAAGGGGTTAACCTATCGATTTGTTTGGTCAAAAAATCTTTTGTCGAGATTTTGCAAATTCCGTTATGGAAATCAATTAGTAGGACCATTTCAAATATTCTTTGTGAATTTCATCCAGAAATATTGAAAATTACGGTTTTTAGGGCAGATTTTCGATTTTTTGAAAAAACTGTAAGGGGTTAACCTATCGATTTTTTTGGTCAAAAAATTTTTTGTCGAGATTTTGCAAATTCCGCAATAGAAATCAATTAGTAGGACCATTTCAAATATTCTTTGTGAATTTCATCCAGAAATATTGAGAATTACGGTTTTTAGGGCAGATTTTCCAATTTTTGAAAAAACTGTAAGGGGTTAACCTATCGATTTTTTTGGTCAAAAAATTTTTTGTCGAGATTTTGCAAATTCAGTTATGGAAATCAATTGGTAGGACCATTTCAAGTATTCTTAGTGAATTTCATCCAGAAATATTGAGAATTACGGTTTTTAGGGCCGATTTTCGAATTTTTGAAAAAACTGTAAGGGGTTAACCTATCGATTTTTTTGGTCAAAAAATTTTTTGTCGAAATTTTGCAAATTCCGCTATGGAAATCAATTGGTAGGACCATTTCAAGTAATCTTTGTGAATTTCATCCAAAAATATTGAGAATTACGGTTTTTAGGGCAGATTTTCGATTTTTTGAAAAAACTGTAAGGGGTTAACCTATCGATTTTTTTGGTCAAAAAATTTTTTGTCGAGATTTTGCAAATTCCGCAATGGAAATCAATTGGTAGGACCATTTCAAGTAATCTTTGTGAATTTCATCCAAAAATATTGAGAATTACGGTTTTTAGGGCCGATTTTCGATTTTTTGAAAAAACTGTAAGGGGTTAACCTATCGATTTTTTTGGTCAAAAAATTTTTTGTCGAAATTTTGAAAATTCCGCTATGGAAATCAATTAGTATGACCATTTCAAATATTCTTTGTGAATTTCATCCAGAAATATTGAGAATTACGGTTTTTAGGGCAGATTTTCGATTTTTTGAAAAAACTGTAAGGGGTTAACCTATCGATTTTTTTGGTCAAAAATTTTTTTGTCGAAATTTTGAAAATTCCGCTATGGAAATCAATTAGTATGACCATTTCAAATATTCTTTGTGAATTTCATCCAGAAATATTGAGAATTACGGTTTTTAGGGCCGATTTTCGATTTTTTGAGAAAACTGTAAGGGCTTAACCTATCGATTTTTTTGGTCAAAAAAATTTTTGTCGAGATTTTGCAAATTCCGCTATGGAAATCAATTAGTAGGACCATTTCAAATATTCTTTGTCAATTTCATCCAGAAATATTGAGAATTACGGTTTTTAGGGCCGATTTTCGATTTTTTGAAAAGCTGTAAGGGCTTAACCTATCGATTGTCTTGGTCAAAAAATTTTTTGTCGAAATTTTGCAAATTCCGCTATGGAAATCAATTAGTAGGACCATTTCAAATATTCTTTGTGAATTTCATCCAGAAATATTGAAAATTACGGTTTTTAGGGCAGATTTTCGATTTTTTGAAAAAACTATAAGGGGTTAACCTATCGATTTTTTTGGTCAAAAAATTTTTTGTCGAGATTTTGCAAATTCCGCAATAGAAATCAATTAGTAGGACCATTGCAAATATTCTTTGTGAATTTCATCCAGAAATATTGAGAATTACGGTTTTTAGGGCAGATTTTCCAATTTTTGAAAAAACTGTAAGGGGTTAACCTATCGATTTTTTTGGTCAAAAAATTTTTTGTCGAGATTTTGCAAATTCCGCTATGGAAATCAATTAGTAGGACCATTTCAAGTAATCTTTGTGAATTTCATCCAAAAATATTGAGAATTACGGTTTTTAGGGCAGATTTTCGATTTTTTGAAAAAACTATAAGGGGTTAACCTATCGATTTTTTTGGTCAAAAAATTTTTTGTCGAAATTTTGCAAATTCCGCTATGGAAATCAATTGGTAGGACCATT
Organism: Phlebotomus papatasi; assembly: GCF_024763615.1. Lineage (NCBI taxonomy): Eukaryota > Metazoa > Arthropoda > Insecta > Diptera > Psychodidae > Phlebotomus > Phlebotomus papatasi. The sequence continues at coordinate 12,356 of NW_026604534.1, forward strand.
TCAAATATTCTTTGTGAATTTCATCCAGAAATATTGAGAATTACGGTTTTTAGGGCAGATTTTCGATTTTTTGAAAAAACTGTAAGGGGTTAACCTATCGATTTTTTTGGTCAAAAAATTTTTTGTCGAAATTTTGCAAATTCCGCTATGGAAATCAATTAGTAGGACCATTTCAAATATTCTTTGTGAATTTCATCCAGAAATATTGAGAATTACGGTTTTTAGGGCAGATTTTCGATTTTTTGAAAAAACTGTAAGGGGTTAACCTATCGATTTGTTTGGTCAAAAAATCTTTTGTCGAGATTTTGCAAATTCCGCTATGGAAATCAATTAGTAGGACCATTTCAAATATTCTTTGTGAATTTCATCCAGAAATATTGAAAATTACGGTTTTTAGGGCAGATTTTCGATTTTTTGAAAAAACTGTAAGGGGTTAACCTATCGATTTTTTTGGTCAAAAAATTTTTTGTCGAGATTTTGCAAATTCCGCAATAGAAATCAATTAGTAGGACCATTTCAAATATTCTTTGTGAATTTCATCCAGAAATATTGAGAATTACGGTTTTTAGGGCAGATTTTCCAATTTTTGAAAAAACTGTAAGGGGTTAACCTATCGATTTTTTTGGTCAAAAAATTTTTTGTCGAGATTTTGCAAATTCAGTTATGGAAATCAATTGGTAGGACCATTTCAAGTATTCTTAGTGAATTTCATCCAGAAATATTGAGAATTACGGTTTTTAGGGCAGATTTTCGAATTTTTGAAAAAACTGTAAGGGGTTAACCTATCGATTTTTTTGGTCAAAAAATTTTTTGTCGAAATTTTGCAAATTCCGCTATGGAAATCAATTAGTAGGACCATTTCAAATATTCTTTGTGAATTTCATCCAAAAATATTGAGAATTACGGTTTTTAGGGCAGATTTTCGATTTTTTGAAAAAACTGTAAGGGGTTAACCTATCGATTTTTTTGGTCAAAAAATTTTTTGTCGAGATTTTGCAAATTCAGTTATGGAAATCAATTGGTAGGACCATTTCAAGTAATCTTTGTGAATTTCATCCAAAAATATTGAGAATTACGGTTTTTAGGGCAGATTTTCGATTTTTTGAAAAAACTGTAAGGGGTTAACCTATCGATTTTTTTGGTCAAAAAATTTTTTGTCGAAATTTTGCAAATTCCGCTATGGAAATCAATTAGTAGGACCATTTCAAATATTCTTTGTGAATTTCATCCAAAAATATTGAGAATTACGGTTTTTAGGGCAGATTTTCGATTTTTTGAAAAACTGTAAGGGGTTAACCTATCGATTTTTTTGGTCAAAAAATTTTTTGTCGAGATTTTGCAAATTCCGCAATAGAAATCAATTAGTAGGACCATTTCAAATATTCTTTGTGAATTTCATCCAGAAATATTGAGAATTACGGTTTTTAGGGCAGATTTTCCAATTTTTGAAAAAACTGTAAGGGGTTAACCTATCGATTTTTTTGGTCAAAAAATTTTTTGTCGAGATTTTGCAAATTCAGTTATGGAAATCAATTGGTAGGACCATTTCAAGTATTCTTAGTGAATTTCATCCAGAAATATTGAGAATTACGGTTTTTAGGGCAGATTTTCGAATTTTTGAAAAAACTGTAAGGGGTTAACCTATCGATTTTTTTGGTCAAAAAATTTTTTGTCGAAATTTTGCAAATTCCGCTATGGAAATCAATTAGTAGGACCATTTCAAATATTCTTTGTGAATTTCATCCAAAAATATTGAGAATTACGGTTTTTAGGGCCGATTTTCGATTTTTTGAAAAAACTGTAAGGGGTTAACCTATCGATTTTTTTGGTCAAAAAATTTTTTGTCGAAATTTTGAAAATTCCGCTATGGAAATCAATTAGTATGACCATTTCAAATATTCTTTGTGAATTTCATCCAGAAATATTGAGAATTACGGTTTTTAGGGCCGATTTTCGATTTTTTGAGAAAACTGTAAGGGGTTAACCTATCGATTTTTTTTGTCAAAAATTTTTTTGTCGAGATTTTGCAAATTCCGCTATGGAAATCAATTAGTAGGACCATTTCAAGTAATCTTTGTGAATTTCATCCAAAAATATTGAGAATTACGGTTTTTAGGGCAGATTTTCGATTTTTTGAAAAAACTATAAGGGGTTAACCTATCGATTTTTTTGGTCAAAAAATTTTTTGTCGAAATTTTGCAAATTTCGCTATGGAAATCAATTGGTAGGACCATTTCAAATATTCTTTGTGAATTTCATCCAGAAATATTGAGAATTACGGTTTTTAGGGCAGATTTTCGATTTTTTGAAAAAACTGTAAGGGGTTAACCTATCGATTTGTTTGGTCAAAAAATCTTTTGTCGAGATTTTGCAAATTCCGCTATGGAAATCAATTAGTAGGACCATTTCAAATATTCTTTGTGAATTTCATCCAGAAATATTGAAAATTACGGTTTTTAGGGCAGATTTTCGATTTTTTGAAAAAACTGTAAGGGGTTAACCTATCGATTTTTTTGGTCAAAAAATTTTTTGTCGAGATTTTGCAAATTCCGCAATAGAAATCAATTAGTAGGACCATTTCAAATATTCTTTGTGAATTTCATCCAGAAATATTGAGAATTACGGTTTTTAGGGCAGATTTTCCAATTTTTGAAAAAACTGTAAGGGGTTAACCTATCGATTTTTTTGGTCAAAAAATTTTTTGTCGAGATTTTGCAAATTCAGTTATGGAAATCAATTGGTAGGACCATTTCAAGTATTCTTAGTGAATTTCATCCAGAAATATTGAGAATTACGGTTTTTAGGGCAGATTTTCGAATTTTTGAAAAAACTGTAAGGGGTTAACCTATCGATTTTTTTTGGTCAAAAAATTTTTTGTCGAAATTTTGCAAATTCCGCTATGGAAATCAATTAGTAGGACCATTTCAAATATTCTTTGTGAATTTCATCCAAAAATATTGAGAATTACGGTTTTTAGGGCAGATTTTCGAGTTTTTGAAAAAACTGTAAGGGGTTAACCTATCGATTTTTTTGGTCAAAAAATTTTTTGTCGAGATTTTGCAAATTCCGCAATGGAAATCAATTGGTAGGACCATTTCAAGTAATCTTTGTGAATTTCATCCAAAAATATTGAGAATTACGGTTTTTAGGGCAGATTTTCGATTTTTTGAAAAAACTGTAAGGGGTTAACCTATCGATTTTTTTGGTCAAAAAATTTTTGTCGAAATTTTGAAAATTCCGCTATGGAAATCAATTAGTATGACCATTTCAAATATTCTTTGTGAATTTCATCCAGAAATATTGAGAATTACGGTTTTTTAGGGCCGATTTTCGATTTTTTGAGAAAACTGTAAGGGGTTAACCTATCGATTTTTTTTGTCAAAAATTTTTTTGTCGAGATTTTGCAAATTCCGCTATGGAAATCAATTAGTAGGACCATTTCAAGTAATCTTTGTGAATTTCATCCAAAAATATTGAGAATTACGGTTTTTAGGGCAGATTTTCGATTTTTTGAAAAAACTATAAGGGGTTAACCTATCGATTTTTTTGGTCAAAAAATTTTTTGTCGAAATTTTGCAAATTCCGCTATGGAAATCAATTGGTAGGACCATTTCAAATATTCTTTGTGAATTTCATCCAGAAATATTGAGAATTACGGTTTTTAGGGCAGATTTTCGATTTTTTGAAAAAACTGTAAGGGGTTAACCTATCGATTTTTTTGGTCAAAAAATTTTTTGTCGAAATTTTGAAAATTCCGCTATGGAAATCAATTAGTATGACCATTTCAAATATTCTTTGTGAATTTCATCCAGAAATATTGAGAATTACGGTTTTTAGGGCCGATTTTCGATTTTTTGAAAAAACTGTAAGGGGTTAACCTATCGATTTTTTTTGTCAAAAATTCTTTTGTCGAGATTTTGCAAATTCCGCTATCGAAATCAATTAGTAGGACCATTTCAAGTAATCTTTGTGAATTTCATCCAAAAATATTGAGAATTACGGTTTTTAGGGCAGATTTTCGATTTTTTGAAAAAACTATAAGGGGTTAACCTATTGATTTTTTTGGTCAAAAAATTTTTTGTCGAAATTTTGCAAATTCCGCTATGGAAATCAATTGGTAGGACCATTTCAAATATTCTTTGTGAATTTCATCCAGAAATATTGAGAATTACGGTTTTTAGGGCAGATTTTCGATTTTTTGAAAAAACTGTAAGGGGTTAACCTATCGATTTTTTTGGTCAAAAAATTTTTTGTCGAAATTTTGCAAATTCCGCTATGGAAATCAATTAGTAGGACCATTTCAAATATTCTTTGTGAATTTCATCCAGAAATATTGAGAATTACGGTTTTTAGGGCAGATTTTCGATTTTTTGAAAAAACTGTAAGGGGTTAGCCTATCGATTTGTTTGGTCAAAAAATCTTTTGTCGAGATTTTGCAAATTCCGATATGGAAATCAATTAGTAGGACCATTTCAAATATTCTTTGTGAATTTCATCCAGAAATATTGAAAATTACGGTTTTTTAGGGCAGATTTTCGATTTTTTGAAAAAACTGTAAGGGGTTAACCTATCGATTTTTTTGGTCAAAAAATTTTTTGTCGAGATTTTGCAAATTCCGCAATAGAAATCAATTAGTAGGACCATTTCAAATATTCTTTGTGAATTTCATCCAGAAATATTGAGAATTACGGTTTTTAGGGCAGATTTTCCAATTTTTGAAAAAACTGTAAGGGGTTAACCTATCGATTTTTTTGGTCAAAAAATTTTTTGTCGAGATTTTGCAAATTCAGTTATGGAAATCAATTGGTAGGACCATTTCAAATATTCTTAGTGTTTTTCATCCAGAAATATTGACAATTCCGGTTTTTAGAGCGGATTTTCGATTTTTTGAAAATACGGCAAGGGATTAGTCCATTGATTTTTTTGGTCAAAAAAATTTTTGTCGAGATTTTGCAAATTCCGCAATAGAAATCAATTAGTAGGACCATTTCAAATATTCTTTGTGAATTTCATCCAGAAATATTGAGAATTACGGTTTTTAGGGCCGATTTTCGATTTTTTGAAAAAACTATAAGGGGTTAACCTATCGATTTTTTTTGGTCAAAAATTTTTTTGTCGAGATTTTGCAAATTCCGCTATGGAAATCAATTGGTAGGACCATTTCAAATATTCTTTGTAAATTTCATCCAGAAATATTGAGAATTACGGTTTTTAGGGCAGATTTTCGATTTTTTGAAAAAACTATAAGGGGTTAACCTATCGATTTTTTTTGGTCAAAAATTTTTTTGTCGAGATTTTGCAAATTCCGCTATGGAAATCAATTGGTAGGACCATTTCAAATATTATTTGTGAATTTGATCCAGAAATATTGAGAATTACGGTTTTTAGGGCCGATTTTCGATTTTTTGAAAAAACTGTAAGGGATTAGCCTATCGATTTTTTTGGTCAAAAAATTTTTTGTCGAGATTTTGCAAATTCCGCTATGGAAATCAGTTGGTAGGACCATTTCAAATATTATTTGTGAATTTCATCCAGAAATATTGAGAATTACGGTTTTTATGGCCGATTTTCGATTTTTTGAAAAAAACTGTAAGGGGTTAACCTATCGATTTTTTTGGTCAAAAAATTTTTTTGTCGAGATTTTGCAAATTCCGCTATGGAAATCAATAAGTAGGACTGTTTCAAGTATTCTTTGTGAATTTCATCCAAAAATATTGAGAATTACGGTTTTTAGGGCAGATTTTCGAATTTATGAAAAAACTGTAGGGTAAGTGCTCATAATTTTGGACAGTTTCTAAATTTGGACACTTTGAGGGTAAAATTGGATACTAAAAATAAATTGATTAAAATGATGGATTTTTATTCCCATATTTGATGAAAAATGAATTCTATCTAAATATTTGTTCTTTTTGGAAGATTTTGACACTAAATACGTTAAATTTTGAATATGATTTGAGTTGAAATTGCTTTGTTGAAAATTCAGTGTGAGCAATTGCTTACGAGAAATATGACAGAACTTCGTGGCTTACTTCAGTCTTATTTAGTTTTGGTGATGTACTAACAAAGTTTGTTCGCTGTTTTTGAGTGATATTATTGAATATTCATTGAATATTGTGTTGATTCACGTTACTGATGATTTGTACATTTGACCTGAAGTGAGATTTGCCTTGTGAATTATATTTTTCGTGTGAAAAATGGGAAATTTTTTAAGACATTCACCAGTGAGGTGATGATTCTTATTTTGGACAGGTGTTTTTCTCACGAAATTTCGTGAAGTTTTAGCTTTTGTGATGACTAGGTTGGACAAATGCCTGGAGAAACAAAGGAGCATCATCTCTACGAAAGAGATGTAGCGAGAAATGCCTTGAAAGGCTCCCGGAAAGGTCAGGGAATGAGCGAATCTGCACGTACTTGGAGTATCGAAGTCAACTCACTTTAATGAATGATATGGAAAGTTTCCGGGCTTCTGTGACATTCTACGTTTCCCTTACATGAACAGGAAGAGGACTTGGTAAGATTGGTTCATCAAATGAAGAACAATGGGCATCCTATTGATGCGGATTAGCTGTCCAAATTTACAGACAAGTTGGCCAAATTAATAAACAAGTTGTCCAAAATAAGAGCCAAGGTCACTTCTACTTATCAATTCACTTTTAAACGTATTAAAAATAATTTTAATAAAAATAAGACGATAAATAGCTTGCTAAGTTTCTAAACAACCCTTCTGAAAAGAGAGTAACAAGAAATGTCAATTAGTATAGAAAATATCGCACTTCAAACTTGGAACTTCGATGCTTATAAGCAGACTGTCCAAAATTATAAGCACTTTCCCTAAGGGGTTAACCTATCGATTTTTTTGGTCAAAAATTTTTTTGTCGAGATTTTGCAAATTCCGCTATGGAAATCAATTAGTAGGACCATTTCAAGTAATCTTTGTGAATTTCATCCAAAAATATTGAGAATTACGGTTTTTAGGGCAGATTTTCGATTTTTTGAAAAAACTATAAGGGGTTAACCTATCGATTTTTTTGGTCAAAAAATTTTTTGTTGAGATTTTGCAAATTCCGCTATGGAAATCAATTGGTAGGACCATTTCAAGTATTCTTTGTGAATTTCATCCAAAAATATTGAGAATTACGGTTTTTAGGGCCGATTTTCGATTTTTTGAAAAAACTGTAAGGGGTTAACCTATCGATTTTTTTGGTCAAAAAATTTTTTGTCGAAATTTTGCAAATTCCGCTATGGAAATCAATTGGTAGGACCATTTCAAGTAATCTTTGTGAATTTCATCCAAAAATATTGAGAATTACGGTTTTTAGGGCCGATTTTCGATTTTTTTAAAAAACTGTAAGGGGTTAACCTATCGATTTTTTTGGTCAAAAATTTTTTTGTCGAAATTTTGCAAATTCCGCTATGGAAATCAATTAGTATGACCATTTCAAATATTCTTTGTGAATTTCATCCAGAAATATTGAGAATTACGGTTTTTAGGGCCGATTTTCGATTTTTTGAGAAAACTGTAAGGGGTTAACCTATCGATTTTTTTTGTCAAAAATTTTTTTGTCGAGATTTTGCAAATTCCGCTATGGAAATCAATTAGTAGGACCATTTCAAGTAATCTTTGTGAATTTCATCCAAAAATATTGAGAATTACGGTTTTTAGGGCAGATTTTCGATTTTTTGAAAAAACTATAAGGGGTTAACCTATCGATTTTTTTGGTCAAAAAATTTTTTGTCGAAATTTTGCAAATTCCGCTATGGAAATCAATTGGTAGGACCATTTCAAATATTCTTTGTGAATTTCATCCAGAAATATTGAGAATTACGGTTTTTAGGGCAGATTTTCGATTTTTTGAAAAAACTGTAAGGGGTTAACCTATCGATTTTTTTGGTCAAAAAATTTTTTTGTCGAGATTTTGCAAATTCCGCAATGGAAATCAATTAGTAGGACCATTTCAAATATTCTTTGTGAATTTCATCCAGAAATATTGAGAATTACGGTTTTTAGGGCAGATTTTCGAATTTTTGAAAAAACTGTAAGGGGTTAACCTATCGATTTTTTTGGTCAAAAAATTTTTTTGTCGAGATTTTGCAAATTCCGCTATGGAAATCAATTGGTAGGACCATTTCAAATATTCTTTGTGAATTTCATCCAGAAATATTGAGAATTACGGTTTTTAGGGCCGATTTTCGATTTTTTGAAAAAACTGTAAGGGGTTAACCTATCGATTTTTTTGGTCAAAAATTTTTTTGTCGAAATTTTGCAAATTCCGCTATGGAAATCAATTAGTATGACCATTTCAAATATTCTTTGTGAATTTCATCCAGAAATATTGAGAATTACGGTTTTTAGGGCCGATTTTCGATTTTTTGAAAAAACTGTAAGGGGTTAACCTATCGATTTTTTTTGTCAAAAATTTTTTTGTCGAGATTTTGCAAATTCCGCTATGGAAATCAATTAGTAGGACCATTTCAAGTAATCTTTGTGAATTTCATCCAAAAATATTGAGAATTACGGTTTTTAGGGCAGATTTTCGATTTTTTGAAAAAACTATAAGGGGTTAACCTATCGATTTTTTTGGTCAAAAAATTTTTTGTCGAAATTTTGCAAATTCCGCTATGGAAATCAATTGGTAGGACCATTTCAAATATTCTTTGTGAATTTCATCCAGAAATATTGAGAATTACGGTTTTTAGGGCAGATTTTCGATTTTTTGAAAAAACTGTAAGGGGTTAACCTATCGATTTTTTTGGTCAAAAAATTTTTTGTCGAGATTTTGCAAATTCCGCAATGGAAATCAATTAGTAGGACCATTTCAAATATTCTTTGTGAATTTCATCCAGAAATATTGAGAATTACGGTTTTTAGGGCAGATTTTCGAATTTTTGAAAAAACTGTAAGGGGTTAACCTATCGATTTTTTTGGTCAAAAAATTTTTTTGTCGAGATTTTGCAAATTCCGTTATGGAAATCAATTGGTAGGACCATTTCAAATATTCTTTGTGAATTTCATCCAGAAATATTGAGAATTACGGTTTTTAGGGCAGATTTTCGATTTTTTGAAAAAACTATAAGGGGTTAACCTATCGATTTTTTTGGTCAAAAAATTTTTTGTCGAGATTTTGCAAATTCCGCAATAGAAATCAATTAGTAGGACCATTTCAAATATTCTTTGTGAATTTCATCCAGAAATATTGAGAATTACGGTTTTTAGGGCAGATTTTCCAATTTTTGAAAAAACTGTAAGGGGTTAACCTATCGATTTTTTTGGTCAAAAAATTTTTTGTCGAGATTTTGCAAATTCAGTTATGGAAATCAATTGGTAGGACCATTTCAAGTATTCTTAGTGAATTTCATCCAGAAATATTGAGAATTACGGTTTTTAGGGCAGATTTTCGAATTTTTGAAAAAACTGTAAGGGGTTAACCTATCGATTTTTTTGGTCAAAAAATTTTTTGTCGAAATTTTGCAAATTCCGCTATGGAAATCAATTAGTAGGACCATTTCAAATATTCTTTGTGAATTTCATCCAAAAATATTGAGAATTACGGTTTTTAGGGCAGATTTTCGATTTTTTGAAAAAACTGTAAGGGGTTAACCTATCGATTTTTTTGGTCAAAAAATTTTTTGTCGAGATTTTGCAAATTCCGCAATGGAAATCAATTGGTAGGACCATTTCAAGTAATCTTTGTGAATTTCATCCAAAAATATTGAGAATTACGGTTTTTAGGGCAGATTTTCGATTTTTTGAAAAAACTGTAAGGGGTTAACCTATCGATTTTTTTGGTCAAAAAATTTTTGTCGAAATTTTGAAAATTCCGCTATGGAAATCAATTAGTATGACCATTTCAAATATTCTTTGTGAATTTCATCCAGAAATATTGAGAATTACGGTTTTTAGGGCCGATTTTCGATTTTTTGAGAAAACTGTAAGGGGTTAACCTATCGATTTTTTTTGTCAAAAATTTTTTTGTCGAGATTTTGCAAATTCCGCTATGGAAATCAATTAGTAGGACCATTTCAAGTAATCTTTGTGAATTTCATCCAAAAATATTGAGAATTACGGTTTTTAGGGCAGATTTTCGATTTTTTGAAAAAACTATAAGGGGTTAACCTATCGATTTTTTTGGTCAAAAAATTTTTTGTCGAAATTTTGCAAATTCCGCTATGGAAATCAATTGGTAGGACCATTTCAAATATTCTTTGTGAATTTCATCCAGAAATATTGAGAATTACGGTTTTTAGGGCAGATTTTCGATTTTTTGAAAAAACTGTAAGGGGTTAACCTATCGATTTTTTTGGTCAAAAAATTTTTTGTCGAAATTTTGAAAATTCCGCTATGGAAATCAATTAGTATGACCATTTCAAATATTCTTTGTGAATTTCATCCAGAAATATTGAGAATTACGGTTTTTAGGGCCGATTTTCGATTTTTTGAAAAAACTGTAAGGGGTTAACCTATCGATTTTTTTTGTCAAAAATTCTTTTGTCGAGATTTTGCAAATTCCGCTATCGAAATCAATTAGTAGGACCATTTCAAGTAATCTTTGTGAATTTCATCCAAAAATATTGAGAATTACGGTTTTTAGGGCAGATTTTCGATTTTTTGAAAAAACTATAAGGGGTTAACCTATCGATTTTTTTGGTCAAAAAATTTTTTGTCGAAATTTTGCAAATTCCGCTATGGAAATCAATTGGTAGGACCATTTCAAATATTCTTTGTGAATTTCATCCAGAAATATTGAGAATTACGGTTTTTAGGGCAGATTTTCGATTTTTTGAAAAAACTGTAAGGGGTTAACCTATCGATTTTTTTGGTCAAAAAATTTTTTGTCGAAATTTTGCAAATTCCGCTATGGAAATCAATTAGTAGGACCATTTCAAATATTCTTTGTGAATTTCATCCAGAAATATTGAGAATTACGGTTTTTAGGGCAGATTTTCGATTTTTTGAAAAAACTGTAAGGGGTTAGCCTATCGATTTTTTTGGTCAAAAAATTTTTTGTCGAGATTTTGCAAATTCCGCAATAGAAATCAATTAGTAGGACCATTTCAAATATTCTTTGTGAATTTCATCCAGAAATATTGAGAATTACGGTTTTTAGGGCAGATTTTCCAATTTTTGAAAAAACTGTAAGGGGTTAACCTATCGATTTTTTTGGTCAAAAAATTTTTTGTCGAGATTTTGCAAATTCAGTTATGGAAATCAATTGGTAGGACCATTTCAAATATTCTTAGTGTTTTTCATCCAGAAATATTGACAATTCCGGTTTTTAGAGCGGATTTTCGATTTTTTGAAAATACGGCAAGGGATTAGTCCATTGATTTTTTTGGTCAAAAAAATTTTTGTCGAGATTTTGCAAATTCCGCAATAGAAATCAATTAGTAGGACCATTTCAAATATTCTTTGTGAATTTCATCCAGAAATATTGAGAATTACGGTTTTTAGGGCCGATTTTCGATTTTTTGAAAAAACTATAAGGGGTTAACCTATCGATTTTTTTTGGTCAAAAATTTTTTTGTCGAGATTTTGCAAATTCCGCTATGGAAATCAATTGGTAGGACCATTTCAAATATTCTTTGTAAATTTCATCCAGAAATATTGAGAATTACGGTTTTTAGGGCAGATTTTCGATTTTTTGAAAAAACTATAAGGGGTTAACCTATCGATTTTTTTTGGTCAAAAATTTTTTTGTCGAGATTTTGCAAATTCCGCTATGGAAATCAATTGGTAGGACCATTTCAAATATTATTTGTGAATTTGATCCAGAAATATTGAGAATTACGGTTTTTAGGGCCGATTTTCGATTTTTTGAAAAAACTGTAAGGGATTAGCCTATCGATTTTTTTGGTCAAAAAATTTTTTGTCGAGATTTTGCAAATTCCGCTATGGAAATCAGTTGGTAGGACCATTTCAAATATTATTTGTGAATTTCATCCAGAAATATTGAGAATTACGGTTTTTATGGCCGATTTTCGATTTTTTGAAAAAAACTGTAAGGGGTTAACCTATCGATTTTTTTGGTCAAAAAATTTTTTTGTCGAGATTTTGCAAATTCCGCTATGGAAATCAATAAGTAGGACTGTTTCAAGTATTCTTTGTGAATTTCATCCAAAAATATTGAGAATTACGGTTTTTAGGGCAGATTTTCGAATTTATGAAAAAACTGTAGGGTAAGTGCTCATAATTTTGGACAGTTTCTAAATTTGGACACTTTGAGGGTAAAATTGGATACTAAAAATAAATTGATTAAAATGATGGATTTTTATTCCCATATTTGATGAAAAATGAATTCTATCTAAATATTTGTTCTTTTTGGAAGATTTTGACACTAAATACGTTAAATTTTGAATATGATTTGAGTTGAAATTGCTTTGTTGAAAATTCAGTGTGAGCAATTGCTTACGAGAAATATGACAGAACTTCGTGGCTTACTTCAGTCTTATTTAGTTTTGGTGATGTACTAACAAAGTTTGTTCGCTGTTTTTGAGTGATATTATTGAATATTCATTGAATATTGTGTTGATTCACGTTACTGATGATTTGTACATTTGACCTGAAGTGAGATTTGCCTTGTGAATTATATTTTTCGTGTGAAAAATGGGAAATTTTTTAAGACATTCACCAGTGAGGTGATGATTCTT
>NW_026604535.1:0-25000 GCF_024763615.1 Phlebotomus papatasi
AGACATTGCACCAGAGGGAATGATTCCTGAGAATGATGAATCTAAAATCAATTTTGATAATGATATTTCCATGGCTGGAGAGGAAGAGTATTATGGATCAACAGATCTTGTGGCCGAAGATATCTTTGAAGAATTACCAAGGGATGTTCAACAGCAACTGTTAAAGAAAATTTCCAAATACGATCCCGATCCATCTCGCAGATCTGCAGTCCCAAATTCATTTACAATTACTGGACTTGATGGAGTTGTTTATGATATTCCTACTACGAATTTAACTGAGGATAAGACACCATCGCCCCAACCAATTGCTGTGCCAAAATCCAGAAAGAAGAAAACCCCAACAAAATTATCCCCAAAACGCACCCGTGGCTATATAAAGAAAAATGCAAGAGATGCATCAGGGCAAACTCAGATTGATTTCCCATCAAGAAAGAAGATACAATGGTCACCACTTCAGTAGATAATGAATATCTAAATCTCAATAGCAATAATCTATATGCTAGACCAGAAAATTTGTTCAAAAAATTGAAGCATGATAATTTCACTAGACGTGAAATACAAAATTATCTGCAAGAGCAAGATGTATATTCATTGCACTATCCAATAAATAAGAATTTTCCAAAAAATAAATATTTTGTTTCAAACATTAATGAGCTATGGGAAATTGATTTGGTGGACATGAAACTGTACAAAAAATTTAACGACAATTACACCTTCATCTTAACAGTGATTGATGTGTTTTCTAAATTTGCATATGCACGCATATTAAAGAGTAAATCTGCTGAAGAGGTTACAAAAGCTTTTTCTCATATAGTTGAAAAGAGTGGAAACATCCCCGAGAAAGTTCAATCAGACCATGGAAAAGAATTCAAGAATTCTGTGTTCAAAAAATATCTGGAGAATAAGAATATTGCACAATATTTTTCTTACAACCCCATAATAAAATGTGCAGTAGTTGAGCGCTTTAACAGAACCCTAAAACAATTAATGTTCAGATATTTTACTCATAAGAAAACGAACAGGTACATTGATGTTCTTGATAAACTAATAAATGTGTACAATAATTCTTATCACTCCACTATCAAAATGACTCCCGCAGATGTTTCAGGAGATGACATCCCTATGCTGAACAAATTATACAGAGAAAAGAATAAAATGTTTGCATAAAAATATGGCAATAAGCGTCATAAATTGCAAATTGATGATCTTGTACGTATTGCAAAGCCTAAAGCTAATTTTGATAGAGGTTTTCATCCACGATGGACTGAGGAAAAATTTTATATTGATCGTATAATTAATTGTTGAGTCCCTCAGTAGCTTGCACTATCTTCCTTCGTGAAATAATATACCACTTTGTCTTCCTTCGACATACGCTTCATTTCACAGCTCAACTAAGACTAACCTAAAGTATTAACATTACAAATATGTGACATTCGGGAGGAAGTAAATTGCGACATCTATGATATTTAAAGTGAACTTCATTATGGCTATAACACCCTCCCCCCCTTAAAAAGAAAATTGTTTACTGAAAAATTTCGGCTTACAGATTCAAGCGATCTGGCGGTCGTATTGTACGTTTTGGTCTTCCCTCAGATACCCAGTGGGGCTGTGCCACGATCGCTCCGGCCTGCAAATCATTTTCTGTCTGGTGAGGAATATCGTCAAGAGCATCCTCAAATTCTTCTTCATCATTATGGGAACTCTCGGTTGTGGTCCCTTCAAATGCACTTTCCTGATTATCGGAAGCTTCCCAATAAATTTCATCATCATTAAGCGTTTTCCCGATTCCTACTCTACTTCCTACTTTTTTCAATTGATCTATATGTCTTTTCCAGACAGTCCCATTGTCCATGCCCACAACATAATGCAATAAACCCAATCTCTTTTTAACAGTTCCAAACATCTACTTCTTTCCACCATCCCTGTAATTTCTCGCTCCTACTCTCTCACCCACATTTAACTGTCTCCTTGATATTGACTTTCTCTCTTCTTCCCTACTCCTCTCTTCCCCTGGTAAAATAAAATCAAGTCTAGAACGAATCTGTCTCCCATACAACTTCTCACTTGGCGATATTCCTGTGGCACTGTGGGGGGTTCGCCTATAATTAAGCAATATTGACGATAATTTTTGCTCCAAATCGTCCCTATCCGCATCTTTCAAAATGGCCAATTTTTCCTTAATTGTTCTAACATATCGCTCGGCCTGACCATTAGTGGCAGGGTGATATGCCGCGCCCATCTTATGAACAATTCCGTTATTCTTACAAAACTGTTGGAACTCCCAACTAACGAATTGCCGTCCCTGATCTGTGACTAACTGTTCCGGAAGTCCATGAGTTGCAAAAACTTTTCGCAATTCTCTAATCGTTGTCCCTGACGTAATATCCGAAACTACAGCTACCTCCGGCCACTTAGAAAAACTGTCTACCACGATTAAAAGCCATTTTCCGTGAATAGGACCTGCAAAATCAGCGTGCACACGCTGGAAAGGCTTGCTTGCTTCTTCCCATGGATGAACTTCTACCTTTGGTGGGTTAGCTCGATTTTCCTGACAGGGTGTGCAATTGTGAACGAGATCCTCTATATCTCTATCAAGCGAAGGCCACCAACAATATGCTCTTGCTAGCTGTTTCATTTTGCTCGTTCCCACATGACTCTCATGCAATTCTTGCAAAACCTTGCTTCTTAACTTCCGCGGAATATACGTTCTAAGGCCCCTAACTAAGCAATCTTGCTTCAGCGAAAATTCCTCTTGATTAATGCCAAAACTGTGTTCCTTAGACACTCTCTTTCCCGATCGCAATCCCTCCAGCAAAATCTTAACTTCCATCTCTTGCTCCAATTCCTGTATAATCTCTTTACAGGTCACTGGAAGCGTTTCTATTAAATTAATCTGGGCAACTTCAGGATCATCAGTTTCGAATTGCGATTTTACTGGCAATGGTAATCTGGACAAACCATCCGCATTTCCATGCAATTTTGTGGATCTATGCTCAATTGTGAAATTGAAACCTTTTAAAAAGGCAGCATAATGCTGCATCCTCAAAGCAGTGTACTGAGGAATTCCCTTGTTTGGGTTCATTATCTGCGAAACCGGTTTATTGTCCGTAATAAGAACGAAATCCCTACCATACAAATACGAATAAAACTTTTTTATCCCGTAAATGATGGCATATGCCTCTTTGTCAATCTGGGTATACCATTTCTGTGTATCTGTCAACGTCTGTGAGGCGTAAAATAGTGGTTTCTCAGTCTTGTCTTCGTACCTATGACTCAGGCAGGCCCCGACTCCAACAGGGCTTGCATCTACCGCTAAAACCAAGGTCTTAGATGGATCGTAATGGGCTAAAAACGTCTCACTGCTCATTTCTTCTTTAATGGATTGGAATGCTTGCTCACACTTTTCATCCCACATCAAAGGTCCCTCCTGCTTCAGCAAATTGGTAATCGGATTCATCTTTGTACTAAGATTTGAAAAAAATCGCCCATAATACTGCACAAAACCCATGTATGCCCTCACTTCATCCTTACTCTTTGGCCTTGGCATGTTCTGAAGAGCTTCAATCTTCTTAGGGTCCTTATGTATTCCTTCCTTATCAATCACATAGCCACAGTAATTTATCTTTTCAGCGAAGAACTCGCATTTATCGAAATTTACTCGCATATTTCGTTCATCCAGTCTTTTAAGAACTTCAGTCAGTCGCGTCAAATGTTCGTTATCATCTTTTCCAGTAACTCTAATGTCATCTAGAAATACCTTAACACCTGGAATGTCGTGCAGCATTGCTTCCATGACGCGTTGCCAGATAGCAACAGCCGACGCAACTCCGTACATCAATCGAGTCGGCTGATACAACCCCTTATGAGTGTTCAACGTCAAAACATCCCTATCTTGCTCCCGGAGCTCCAATTGCATATATGCTTGAGATAAA
Organism: Phlebotomus papatasi; assembly: GCF_024763615.1. Taxonomy (NCBI): domain Eukaryota; kingdom Metazoa; phylum Arthropoda; class Insecta; order Diptera; family Psychodidae; genus Phlebotomus; species Phlebotomus papatasi. The sequence continues at coordinate 3,933 of NW_026604535.1, forward strand.
TCGAGCTTGGAGAACCTTTCTCCTCCGGCCATATCTGAAAAAAGTTCTTCCACTGTCGGTAGTGGGTGCCTATCTATAATCAAATTTGGGTTCACTGTGACGCTGTAATCCCCACAAAGCCTCACTGCCCCAGATGCCTTCGGAATCGCCACGAGAGGAGTTGCCCACTTACTCTGATTAACCTTCACATATGCCCCGCATTTCTCAAGCTTATCAATTTCATCTTCGATAGCTTGCTTCTTCGCAAGTGGAATAGGCCTAGCCTTTAGAAAAACAGGCGTCGCGTCTTCTTTCAATTTTAACTCAGCCTCAACACCTACAATTTTTCCCAAAGAATCTTCGAAAACTTTACTGAATCTGACCTTTAATTCTGCAATAGCATCTTCTATCTTCTTAAAATTTTGCATTTCTTGAATTTTATTTACTGACATTATATTGTTCCAATCTAGCCAGTGCATTTTTCGCGACCATTCCCTGCCCATTAGAGGATACCTTGAGGACTCCTCTGCCACATAGAGATGCATGCCTCGCAATTCGTGCCCTTGAACCACCACAGAGACTCTGATGAAGCCCACAATATCAATCTTTGAGCCATTAAATCCAACGAAATTTCTCTTAGTAGCAAAAATTTCCGCCTGAGGAAAATATTTATCTCTGTGATTCATGCTGATCACAGAAATAGGAGATCCGCTATCAATCTCAAAAGCCAAAATTTTTCCCTCCACTTGAATGTCAAGCAAAATTTTATCTACGGCCCTACCCTCAGAATACAGTAAATCTTCTACTTTATTCATTTTCTCTTTCTCTTGAACATCTTTCTTTTTATCCCCCCCTTTTCCCATGCAAATCCGTGCCAAATGGCCTTTCTTAGTACACAGGTAGCAAGTTTTATCCTTATGAATGCATTCATGGGAGTAATGTGTACTCACGCCACACCGGAAACACTTCTTTGGGGGGCCTGTCTTGCCGTCATCCATCGTACTGCGTTGGGGGCGCTCTTGTTCCTTGGTATCCAGCTTCAAAACTTCACCTCCTTCTTTCACTGTCATCTTTAGAGCTGCTTCTCCTTTCTCTGAAGCCTCCATGGCCTTAGCTATATCCACAGCCAGCTCTAGAGTAAGATCCCTCTTTTCCAGTAGTCTCTTCTGGATGGATTTGTTGCGTATTCCCATAACAAATTGATTCCGAATAGACTTTTTTAGGTGATTACAAGATGAGCAGCCAAAATTGCAGTGTGTGGAGAGCTTCCTCAAAGCTGCCAAAAATTCGTCGCAGCTTTCTCCTTCCTGTTGCTCCCTTTTTTGAAATCCAAAAATCTCCACAATTTCGTTTGGAGTTGGATCAAAGCATTCTTTTAATTCTGACACAATTTCTTCATATGTCAAATCTCTTGGAGTTCGTGGAAGAATCCTGTCACACAGTTTATTGTATGCTGATTGTCCCATGTAGTGCATAATTACACTTCTCTTCTTTTTCTCATTTGCAATCTCGAAGCATTCGAGACTTTCTTCCAACCGCATCAGCCATCTTGACCACGTTCCTTTTGCAGCATCAAACATCTCGAAATTGGTTGGAAAAGAAAACTGCCTCAACTCTCCCAGAGAGTCTTGCACGCTTGCCTTATTCTCGTTCGCCATTGTTGAGTCCCTCAGTAGCTTGCACTATCTTCCTTCGTGAAATAATATACCACTTTGTCTTCCTTCGACATACGCTTTATTTCACAGCTCAACTAAGACTAACCTAAAGTATTAACATTACAAATATGTGACATTCGGGAGGAAGTAAATTGCGACATCTATGATATTTAAAGTGAACTTCATTATGGCTATAACATTAATAAATCCCCATTTCCCATGTACATTCTCCGTGTTTATAAGAATACCCCAATTTCTGGTCGTTTTTATGATCAACAACTGCAGAAAGTAAGAATCAAGAATGGACACCCTCCAATAGAGAAAATTATAAAAACCCGAGGTTTGGGAAAAAAATTACAGTACTTTGTTAAATTTAAGGGTGATAACACCCACCATTGGATCAATCAATCTGACCTATTGAAACAGCATGGCATCGCTTGAAATGAGAGACGAGTTTTATTTAACTCTTCTAAGCAATTCTTCACAGAAATATTTTCCAAGCAATACACTTGCACATTTCCGGACGAAACTGCCGACTAAGCTTTTCCTCGGTGATGACTGGGTCGTCGGACTCGCTGAAATTGCATTCAATGTCGCTGAAACAGCTGATGAACGTACAAAGCCCAAAGTAATAAGGCCAAGAACTATATTAATTCATAATGAAAAGAGGGTAAAACCCACGAAAATACCAATTTATGCAACGATCACCCCTTTTCACAGTCTGCTTTTTCTTTTGAGAAATGGATTCTCATTAGAAGAGCCTCCCCTCAATGAAATAATTCTTGGGGCCATTTTAGAGGAGAAAAATTTTGACAGTCGTGTGAAAAGCGTCATAGATGAATTTACAAAATGCTCCACAATTAAACCAGATTCTGTTAAAATCATTAATACTACGAAGGCTGGTGGTCCATCAGAACATATCATGGAGATTGAATGTAAAGCACCAGATTATTCAGAGGGGCAAATACTTGGATCTTATAATTCAGAAACCCCTTTAACTACAATAACAGTTCCTGTGGGGGATGGTGAGATTAAGGTACCTCTGTACAAAGAAAATTACGAATCTATCGAGGAGATTATGAAAATAATATTGCAAGAAATACCTTATGAAGAAATAAATAGAGAAAAGCTTTTGGACATCTTGCATAATTCTCAATCACCTCCTATTGAGAGAAACATCAATGAAGATGAAATTGTAACATCAACTTTCCATCCCTCTATAGCACCCCAAACTGTTCCACCAAATCATACGCGCGTTTTAATGTTTGTATACACAGATATTATAAAACCACAATTGGTTAGTAACACATTTGCAAGATGCCTAAGGACAATCCTGTTGATTCAAAACAGTGAAATTTATAAATCTTTTAATGCCATACAGTATTTTCCTCTCGAAAAAAACAGCTTTGATACAATTGAAATACTTATGTGCAGACAAACCTTTAAGTATATTAGAATGGCAATTAGTGGACTGTATTTCAGGAAAAGTTGTATGGAGAGCCTCTGGAGCAATGATATTACCTTCAAGGAAACCAACAGAAATTAAATTAGTCTCCGGATATATTCTCCTTGAGCCTCAGTATCAATTGGTTACCTTTAGGAATAAAAGACACTATTAAAAAAGAGCCCAAAGAGCCGTCTGGCGAGGAGGAACAAAAAAAAATCACTGGCTGGTGTGTAGCAGGATGTCTCAGGATGCACCACTTTCACTTCACTGTTAATTTAAAGACCTTTTTCTTGTAATTTTAAAGAATTTTATTAGCGAGCACGTTTTTTCACTTCTTCACAATGTGATCTTGACTTTGCTACTGTTATTTTTTCAATCATTGATGAGTGATAAAGAGTAATTAACAATCATTAAATTTTGGGAGAAAAAGATACAGAGTGGGAAGAGAGAGAAAATTGCATTTGACTGGAGACAAGCAAAATCTACAATGTTCGTCTCATTTCGAACTGTCCCATACATTAACTCCCCCAGATTTTGATTGTCGTTTAACTTTACCTAAAATTTTCTTTTAATTTAATTAATATTTTACTTTAAATCCCTTTTTTTTAAATTTAACTTTATATCAACTTTAATTCAACTTAATATTGCTTTGAAATTTACTTCAATTTAAATTTGGGAGACCTATCTTCAGAGACACAATCGTTATTTAATTTGATTTTTCGATTGGTAATTTTGCAAGTTTGGAAATAGGTCTAGTGAAAATTTTGTCTTTGACTTTTATTTGTACCACCCTTACTTTGTTGTCCAATCCAGGGCACACCTGTTGAACTATTCCGAGTGGCCATTCCGAATTTGCACTTTCCGTTCTCAACAAAACTACATCACCGACAAATCCGAATGCTCCTTATCCCATTTTTGTCGCTCCTGAAGAGTATGTAAATACTCTTGCCTCCAACGTTTTGTGAAATCATTGCGGATTTTTGTGCATAGTTGCCAGCGTTGTAGGTTGCTCAATCCCTCACCAGGGTCAGAATTGTCTGGAAGTTGCGCGGGTGCTCTCCCAATCAGCAAGTCTCCTGGGGTCAGGGCTTTTGGATCATCGGGATGGTTCGTGACTGCTACCAGGGGTCTACTGTTTAAGACCGCTTCGATTTGAACTACGATGGTATTTAACTCCTCATACGTCAAAATAGCAGCGCCAATGACCCTCTTAAAATGATGCTTAAAAGAACGAACCGCTGCTTCCCAAAGACCTCCGTGGTGAGGGGCAGCCGGCGGATTAAAGTGCCATTGCACTTTCAAATTGCTCGAGTAGTCCGTCAATTCGTTCTGCATTTGGTGATCCTGAAGCATTTTTTGGAGCATCTTGTCACTTCCGACAAAATTCGTGCCATTATCTGAGTAGATGTGAGCTGGCAACCCTCTTCTGGATATGAACCTTTTGAAAGCTGACAGAAACGCGTTAGTCGACAATGATGTGAGAACTTCTAAATGCACCGCCTTTGTTGACATGCAAACAAATATTGCAACGTAGGCTTTTTCAAAAACTTTACCTCTGGGAGCTCGTTTAATGGAAATGTGTCCTGTGAAATCGACACCAGTGTGAAGAAATGGTAGAACATGAGTCACTCGTGGTGCTGGTAAATCACCCATGATTTGTTGAGTTGCTTGAGGCTTGACTCTTGTACAAACTATACAATTTCTCACAATTTTTCGGACTAGATTTCTTCCATTCAGCGGCCAGAAATTCTGTCTCAAAGAGGACAGTGACAATTGAGGTCCAGGGTGAAGTAACCTTTGATGCTCACTGAGGGCAACTAACTCTGCTAGTCTTCCACGGGGCAATATGATTGGATGTTTGACATTGTATGGCTCAGCTAATTGATCTATTCTCCCTCCAACTCTCATGACACCATCGGAATCTAAAAATGGCTTCAGTTTTCGAACATTGGGTGGAATATTGTTGAATTGATTCCTTTGCAACAATGAAATTGCGTCCATTAAGTTGGCTTGCTGATCCCATTTCAACAATAGTAATTCGGACTTCTGGAGGTCCTTGACTCTGAGTCTACTGGTATCTACCAAAACAGAACTCCTAGTACGTCGACTCAAGCCAGTTTTGAAAACTTGAGCAGCCATCATCACCCATGCAAGTATTCTTTTCATGCGAACAAATGAACTACAACGTTCCAGAAGTTTTTCAAAGACACTTGCAGGCTCCGGTTCATCATGAGCAATAGTGTTGAGGCATGAAGGTGGATTGTTCGTGGGATCAAATTCGGGGGGCCACTGAGATTTATCCATCGTGAGCCATTCAGGCCCATGCCACCAAATATCGTGTGTCATCAAATGGGTAACTTTACACTCTCTTGACAGGACATCTGCAGGGTTTTCCTTTGTAGACACGTGCCGCCATTGATGAGCTTCTGATGATTTTAAAATCAGTGACACTTTGTGCCTGACAAATTCAGTTCTGCGCCCCTCAGGTGCGTATATTTGATGCAAAACTACTTTGGCATCGGTCCAGAAAAAACATTGCTGGATATTTAGATCTTTAGAAACTGTTTTCATGAGTTGCACAGACAATTCTGCGCCCATAAGTTCTGCTTTGGGTATTGTGAGCACTCGGGTACCATCTTCCTTTGACTTGATAGGTGTGATTCGGGATTTCGATGTCAGCAGATTTGATGAGCGCTGCCCATCTTCACTCTCACACACCAAGTACACTGCAGTGCCATAGGCTAGCATACTTGCATCGCAGAAAGCGTGCAACTCATATTGATAAACTTTGGGCAAGTGGGATATCCATCTATTGATCCTCAATTCCTTCAAGTGTGCCAAATCATCTGTGAATGCGTTCCATTTCTGTAGTAAGTCTCCAGGAATTTCCTTGTCCCATTCAAGAGCTTTGGTCCAGGTCTCCTGAAGCATGGCCTTTGCTGTGGTGATTATTGGTCCAATCAATCCACAGGGGTCGAAGATTTTTGCTACGGTAGAAAATAAGTAACGCTTAGTGATTATTTCTGGCTTTTCTGACATTGTTTCTTTAAATTGAAATGTGTCACTTGAGGGATTCCATGTGATTCCCAGTGCTTTTGCCTCCTTGTCTAATTCAAGGGACGTTAATTTAGAAAGTGAATCATTTTCAGTGGAGAATATGGCTCCGTCATTGGTTCGAAACTTGGAAAGAGTCATTCCAGCCTTTTGAAGAATTCCTTTCAGCTGAGATTCTGCCTCTTGAACCATTTCAATTGTAGGTGCGGAGTACAGACAGTCATCAACATAAAAGTGATTTTGCAAGATCATAGAGCCGATTGGATATGTCTGTTTTTCGTCCTCTGCCAATTGGTTCAGCACACGCGTTGCCAGGTAAGGAGAAGCCGCCACTCCGAAACAAACTCTCTGGAAACGGAAATCCACTACTTCGCTATTTTCTACCCAGACAAATCTGTGAAGATCTTTATGAGGTGGGTGGAGTCCGACCTGGAGGTACATCTTTACGATGTCACAAGTCATGGCGTACTGGTGCATGCGGAACCTCCATAATATGGCAATAAGCGAGGGTTGAACAACGGGGCACGATTTTATACAATCATTGAGGCTGATTCCCGACTTGGTTTTAGAGCTTGCATTAAACACTATTCTAATTTTTGTGGATGCTGAAGACTCACGAATCACACAATGATGAGGGAGATAGTATGAAGGATTCTCCAATTGGGTCAAAGGGACTCTTTCAATTATGCCCAGAGTCAAGTATTCCTTGAAAATGTTTCCATATTCTGAGTACAATGGTTGATTTTTCTCCAGTTTGCGTCTCAAATAATTCAATTGGTTTACTGCAATACGACGATTGTTACCAAGTTCATTTACATTGGAGCGCAATGGAATTTGCACTACATATCTACCATCTGGACTTCGAGTTGTTGTAGCACCAAATTGAGCTTCGACTTCCTGATTTTCAGATGAAGATATGAACTCCCTTGGGACTTCCTCGATTTCCCAGAACTTTTTTACTGCTCTTTCAATGCTGCTAAGAGTCGTGACATTGCATGAGACAACCTCAGGCCGCTGCACACTGTAACACGGGCCTACAACTAACCACCCAAAAACACTTTGCTGCAACATTGGTAAGCCCTCCCCTAGACTTTGTCTCTCAACTCCCAGGAAGTCCCAAGCATGAGCTCCCCCAATGAGAAGATCAACCCTTTGAGTTTCGTACCAGGATGGGTCAGCTAATACCACATGAGCAGGAATGGGAATGGTTGCAACATTGATTTTCCAATTTGGTTGTTCACTGACAACCTTTTGCATGACCAGACAATCAATGGCTTGCACTTGAACAGAACTGTTAACTTGATATTGTAGTTTAATTTGGACTGACTTCTGACTCAAATTTGATGAGCATCCCACCCCATCCACAATGAAATTAGTGCGCTTAGGAGAGAGACGTAGCCTTTGGCACATATTTGTGGAAATAATATTTACTTGGGAAGCAGGATCCAAAATTACTCTGCAATTCTCAACCACATCATCCTTTCCAAGAACTTTGACCATTGCAGTTGCAAACAACACGTGAGAATTGACGCCCTTGGCAGCTCCAGAACAACTTAGGGTAGCTGAAGTATTTGGCGTATTCCCATTAGGAGGTGATGGCAAGGGTGGTACATTGGAATTAGAATTGGTTGGAGGCGCGAGATTTGTGAGTGAGTCATGAAGCAAATGGTTGTGTCTCTGATTACATTTCTTACAAGATTGATATGAGCAACTTTCAAGATTATGGGACTCTATCAAACAATTTTGACACAACTTGAGATTTTTAACTACTTCTAATCTTTGAGTAGGGGCATTGTTCAAGAATTTTCTACATTTATAGAGTTTGTGTGGGTGAATTTTACAATATTTGCAATTAACCTTTTTATTTTCAACAACACAAGAGGAACCTTTATTCGACTTACTCCTTTGCTGACTGCTGCAGCTCTCCAGGCTTTTGCATCTCGCGTTCAAGAAGTCGTCGAAGTCGCTCCAGGTTGGAATTCCTTCAGGTTTTTTGTCACTCCACAGAGAACGAGTTTGATGATCAACACGTTGCAAAGTCCAATGGATTAGCCAAGGATCACGGCCGGTGACGGGCAAAGCATCAAGCGCCTCAAGACATTGTCCAGTGACTGATTGAATGCGACGTAGTGCTGCGGCATCTGGCTTAGTGGTCTCTTGGACTCCCAAAAATTTGTCCATGAAGGCTGTTGCAATAACCAGTTTGTCATCGTATCGTTTCTCTAGTCGGCTCCACGCAATCTTGTAGTTTTCATCTGTGAGGGGCATGTTCACGAATAATCCTAAGGCCTCTCCAGTTGTGTTTGACCTTAAGTACTGCATCTTCTGAGAACCCGTTAGGCTCTTATTATTCTCCACAGTGGATATAAATAAGTTCTTGAACGTTGGCCAGTCGTGATATAATCCTCCAAATGTTGGGATCTTGATTGGTTCAAGTCCAGAGCCTTTATTATTACGCACTTCAGGGCTGGTTCGATCAGATTCCACTTTAGAACTCACTATTTTCTCAATTTCAGCTCGCTGGGAAGCGAGAATCTCTTTTAGTTTGTTCTCTTCGCTCATTCTCTGCTGTCTTTGTTCATTAAGTTGTTTAGACATGAGAGTGATCAATTGTTGAATAGTCTGATCGCTTGAATCAACACCTGACACTGATCCTTCTTCCTTGGCGGCTTTATCAGGAGTGTTAAATGAAGCAATCAATTGACTTAACTCCAATTCCACTTGGCAACACTCATCTATGAAGTTCACTAATTCATTTTCTTCAGCAGTAAGTTCTTCCGGAGTTGTTGCTTCGTCGATAATTCCCCTTTGAACCGCCTGGAATTTATTCTCAATGCGACCCACCATCTCACGTTGGGCTATGAGAGTGCGTTCAGCTCCTTCCTCTTCAAGGGCTTTAGGATTCATCTTGTATCTTTCCAGTATCTTCTTGATGGTGGTCAATTGGCCCTTGTAAGCTCCACGGCTTTTCTCCAATGTATTAGGCATGGTAGGGATGCAATTCGATCTCCTTGTCGGCGTGAAGACCAAAAAAATGTGCAGACAAACCTTTAAGTATATTAGAATGGCAATTAGTGGACTGTATTTCAGGAAAAGTTGTATGGAGAGCCTCTGGAGCAATGATATTACCTTTAAGGAAACCAACAGAAATTAAATTAGTCTCCGGATATATTCTCCTTGAGCCTCAGTATCAATTGGTTACCTTTAGGAATAAAAGACACTATTAAAAAAGAGCCCAAAGAGCCGTCTGGCGAGGAGGAACAAAAAAAAATCACTGGCTGGTGTGTAGCAGGATGTCTCAGGATGCACCACTTTCACTTCACTGTTAATTTAAAGACCTTTTTCTTGTAATTTTAAAGAATTTTATTAGCGAGCACGTTTTTTCACTTCTTCACAATGTGATCTTGACTTTGCTACTGTTCTTTTTTCAATCATTGATGAGTGATAAAGAGAAATTAACAATCATTAAATTTTGGGAGAAAAAGATACAGAGTGGGAAGAGAGAGACAATTGCATTTGACTGGAGACAAGCAAAATCTACAATGTTCGTCTCATTTCGAACTGTCCCATACAACTTATAACATCTCAGAATGGAGAAACATACAATTTTCAACCAAGCTCTACGCCGACAATGTTAGTGCTTCATTTTAAGAGGAAGCTGAGATAAGATCTTACGAAGGTATAAATACATCTGAAATTACAAATTTCTACACTCGATCAAACATGGCTAGCCTTTACACGTCGTATTATATGAAGCAAATTGGACACGGAGAAATTGGGAATGTATATGTTCCTGATTTTTTCGGTGTACAAAGAGGAAGAGGTCTTGGGTCAATCCTTGGAGGCCTGATGAGATTTCTAAGACCATTATTTATGAATGGATTGTCAGCTCTCAAGACACAAGCTGCGAAAACTGGTGCCCAAATTCTAACTGATCTTGGTACAAAACCAATCAAACAGATTTTGTTGCAGTGTGGTACAGAGGCCCGAGATGAATTGAAGCAGAAAATTATCAAAAAAGTGCGAAATATGACTGGGGAAGGTATAAATACCAGATTTCGACAGAGAAATCCTATTCTTTCTACATCATCCTTACCTTCAGGATCTGCAGGAACAAGTACAAAACACAATATTCTCCACAAGATTAAATCAGCCATTTCAAAGAGGAAGCGTAAATTGAAGAAGAAAGTGAAATCGAATAAAAATCAAAAACCGCGAAATTTAGATATTTTCTCATAATGGCAGAGTACAAAGAGTGCATGAAGAGCGAGTTGGATATTTTTCTAACACCTCCTGTACAAACATCTATTCTACGCGCCGATGAAATTTCTTATCAACCATTAGCAAGCCTCGATAACCCTAAAGTTATAGAATTTTACTCCGTCGCGCATGGAGATTGTTACCGAGATTTGTCTTCAATCTACATCAAGTTTAAAATTCAGCTCCTTAAAGAGAATGGCGAAAACTTCAACGAGGAAGATGTGGAGCAGCCAGGAGTTGTAAATAACATTCTTCATTCAATGATTCGTTCTGTCTCAGTTTCTCTAAATGGGAAAACAATATCCCAAAATGAAGGAGATTATCATTATCGAAGCTACTTTGAAACTCTTCTAACCTATGGAAGGGGCGCAAAAGATACATTTCTACGCAATTCTAGATGGATTCGAGATACTGGGGGTATGGAAGATTTAAGTTTTACCAACACTGGATTTACTGAGAGGAAGAATTTGTTTAAGAACAGCAAAGTAGTTGAAGTTTTAGGGAAACTGCATTGTGACATGTTTAATCAACCCACATTTCTAATTAACAATGTGGATCTGCGTGTGATTATCACTCTTGAAAAATCATCATTCTTTATCTTATGCAATGAAAGTTTGAATCCCCAATTTCGCGTTCATGAGGCCACCATGTACATGAAGCAGTTAACTCTAAATCCTAACATATTGTTTGCACACAACAAGGTTTTGGAACATAAAAATGCCCAATATCATTATAAGAAAGTTGAAATTAAAACTGTTACAGTCCCATCAGGGTCAAACTCTATCAATCTAGATAACATTATTCATGGGGTTTTGCCCCGAAGAGTAATTTTTGCTATGGTAGATAATCTAGCATACAATGGACAAAAGTCTAAAAATCCATTTAACTTCCAACATTACAACATTTCAGATTTTGTTCTTCTTGTCAATGGTACACCTTATCCTATACAACCATTGCAAATGAACTTTGCTCAAGATCAGTATGCGAAAGCTTATCAAACTCTCTTCACGGGTACGGGGATTCATTATGATGATAGAGGGCATGAGATCACTTATAAAGATTTCAAGAATGGCTTTTTCATCCTTGCCTATGATCTAAATCCTGATGCTCATTCTCAGGGGTGCCTTTCTTTGCTGGATCAGGGATCAATTCGTATAGAAGCACGTTTTTCGCAAACCATTCAGAACACAATTACTTGTATTGTATATGCTGAATATGATGCAAAGCTTGAAATAGATAAGAATAGGAACATCATCTTGTCATAAGAAAATCAGGAAAATGTTATAATAAAAATATTTTATTTAAAAATGATTTGTTTTATTATTAAAAAGAGAAAATTCCCACGTCAATTAAAAAATTCCCACGACAAATAATCTGCAATGTCATATGATACATCCCGTGCCAATGTTTGTTTTTTTTTTGCACCGGGAAGCAGTTTGAAGTGTGGCTCAATCTATCCAGAAATCACGAGCCACCTCTCTACTATACTGTAACTGGACCTTTCTTTCCCACCAAGTCGCGCGCGCAATAATTGCAATTAAGAATTAGTCATATGGGCCACAAGTATGTATGGGAGCTCCTGTGACGTCAACCAACACTACCAAATGACCCAATAGAAAATCTCAGCCCACTGCCACTGACTATGCAAGCCTTCACAGTTCGATCTTACCAAGTAACATGCCCCGCTGGCGCAACTGGTAGCGCGCTGGACTCTCAACGCTTCAGCCACCTGTTCAATCCCCGGCTCCGGACCAAGTTTTTCTCACATCGCGAAAAAAAATTACCGTTAACACAATTCAAAACTTCAAATCACACAATAATTCAAAACAGAAATAACAGATGGCGTTCAAAATCAAAAATGGCGGTCGGAAATTAAAAATGGCGATACACATTCAAATTCAAAATCTCAACGAACAACACCAATTCTAATCCAAAACAACAGATGGCGCCACAAGCATCAAGTCACATGGACCAGACGTGTGACGTCACCATTCCACCCAGTTACGTCACGCACGGTTGCTCGATTATGACGTCACGCCGACTTGCTCGGCGATGACGTCACCTTTGCCTCGCGTGACGTCACGCCGACTTGCTCGATGTATACTACTTATATATATATATGTGGGAAATAATTTATGTTCGTGAAAATGTAGTAGCCCATTTGGTGACAAATTGAGTCCTGTGCAATTAATCGAAGAATGAAGACGCATTTTATTCAATTGTGAATTACATATCCCTGAAATATAGTTATTTGTGAAATTTAAAGAAGTATTACCTCAATATTCAACGTTGTTTCGAATCCTACATGGGGGCTCAACCGGGATGGGGTAGAAAATTGCCGGGAAAGAAAACGAAAAACGTGGAATATTGAAGAAGCTGACGAAAAACGTTGTAAGAAGAATTGAAGACGAAAGACGGTGCAAAAAGCACAAATAAGTGTTTTAGTGAATAAAAACCCCAAAAACGACGAAGGACGAAAAACGGCAACGGCGCAAAGTTGCATAAGACGACGGCAATAGTTGCATAAGACGAGTGCAATTGTTGCATAACGACGAAGGACGGCAATTGTTGCATAACGACGAAGGACGGCAATTGTTGCATAACGACGAAGGACGGCAACACTGCAAAACACGACGAAAATGGCATCTGTTGAAGAATTGCTGGAGAATTTCACCAAGAAAGGCTTGATGACGGAGTGCGCAAAGAGGAATTTGGATTGTGAAGGCACTAAAGAAGAGCTAGCACAGCGTATTGTGCAATTTGATGAGGATGCAAATGAAACGCAAAGTGAGAGTGCAAGTGGTTCCAGAACCGATGTTGATGATGTTCCAGCAACAACTATTCCCAATGTTCTTGCTTCAAACGATTACAGGATGTTCAGCTTGAGGGACGTAGAAGATTCTCTCGAGAAATTTGGGGCAGAAGAATCGCAGGACATTGAGGTGTGGTTGGAGGAATTTGAAGACACCGCAATGACGCTTGGATGGAACGACATCCAAAAATTGATGTATTGCAAAAAATTATTGATAGGCACTGCTCGTAAATTCATTTTTGCAACAACGGGCATCAAGGATTGGAAGACCTTGAGAGATGCCCTGAGAACGGAGTTTGCCCAAAAATTAAGTTCTCTCGATGTGCATAGACGCATGACAAATCGTAAGAAAAAAGCTGATGAAAAGTTCTTGGATTTTGTCTATGAAATGCAGAGATTGGGCAGGATGGGTAGCCTTGACGAAGCAACTATATGCGAGTATATTTGCGATGGCATTGATGACAATGTCCAGAGCAAAGCTCAACTTTATGGAGCAAAGACAATTGAAGAAATGAAGTCTCGTATCGAAGTATATGAAAAGCTGCAGCTGAAACTCAAAGACGCTGAGGAAAAGGATGATAATCCTAAGAATGTTGCTAGTAGATCTCAGAACTCACGAAGAGAAACCCAAAAAACGATTATTTGTTACAATTGTGGGGATACTGGTCACAAATCCATGGAATGTCCGAATAAAGAGAGAGGACCAAAATGTTTTAAGTGCAATGGATTTGGTCATACCTCCAGCGATTGCAAGACGAAGTCGAAAGTTTCAGAATTCAAGAGTAATAATGAAGCGAAGGTCAATATGATCAACATTATTCAATCAACTAATGACGAGCTTGATATTTTGAAGATTAAGATTGGAGATAAAGAGTTTTGTGGGATCATTGACAGCTACAGTGATCTATCTCTGATCAATGAAGATACGTACGAGTCAATTAAATATAAGTGTGAGGATCACCAATTATCATTTCAAAGAATTCGTGGTTTTGGTGGTGCAATTATCCAGGCTTTGGCAAAAACTACAATGAATATTGAAGTTGATGGCGCGAAGTATCGGATGGAATGCCATGTTGTACCCAAAGAAAAGATGGAGACTACTTGGTTGATTGGCAGAAATTTCCTTAAGACTGTACATTACATAATAGTGCCTGGTAAAGTGACAATTCGACGACGTGATCAATGTTATAAGAATGAAAACAAGATGATCCATGTTGATGCGATGTCCCGTGCCAATATGACGATGATGACAAGCGCTGAAGATGTCACTACCAAGATAAGGACTACTAAGAGACAGAATCATGAGATTGAGTATGAAGCATGGAAATTCAGGAAGATTAAGCGTATCAAGCGAGATCGTGAGGAACATGAAGCAATTGAGAAGGAACGTCAGAAAGTGAATCATATGAAAAATATGACACAGGTGGAACGCAAACAGGAATTACGAATGAATCCATGCCAAGTAACCAATAAAATTGTGGAAATACTGGAAGAAGATTTTGACGAAGAGAGATATGGATTACAAGATTTGGCAAGACAAAATATTTCCAAAATTCACGATGAGAACAAGCGCTCGTGTGATCTTCGAAGCAGAAGGGCCAATGACTATCGGATTGGCGATTTGTTCGCCATCAAGGAGACAGAATTTGATGTTGGCTACAAAGTGAGAAAAAAATTTGTCGGACCCAACGAAGTAATAGAAATACTACCTCATAACCGCTACAAGGTGAAGAAGATGGGAACTGAAGAGGGACCTGAACAGACCATATGACAGCCGCCGACTTAATGAAATACTGGCAAGGAAGTTGTCCAGGGGGAAACTTGATGTCAGGAAGGGCCGTGTGGGAAATAATTTATGTTCGTGAAAATGTAGTAGCCCATTTGGTGACAAATTGAGTCCTGTGCAATTAATCGAAGAATGAAGACGCATTTTATTCAATTGTGAATTACATATCCCTGAAATATAGTTATTTGTGAAATTTAAAGAAGTATTACCTCAATATTCAACGTTGTTTCGAATCCTACATATATATATATATATATATATATATATATATATATATATATATATATATATAAATATATATTATAATAACTTTAAAATAAAATAAACTTTTGTATATCACAGAAGGATATTCTTAATTTTAATTCTTTTCCCTGTTTTCCTTGCTCCGCTGCAGATTTTTTTCTATCAATAGAAGAGATTATTTCATTTAGGTAATAAATATTTGTTCTACATCTCAAGATGCTGATCAAATTCTCCGTGCCGTTTTCCATAATTCTAGCAGGGCCTTCAGGATGTGGGAAGTCAACTTTCGCACACAATTTACTTGAAAACTTAACAGAATTGACAGGAACCAATAAAATAAAAGAGAAAACAAATTCGGATGAACATGATTATAATTTGATGACTGTAAAACCTGGGCATAAAAATGTATCTGTACAAACCAAATTTTTAAGTAAAAAAGACAATTCTACAGAAATGACACCTAAAAAAGATTCAGGAGTTAATTTTATGGCAAGAACTTCACCAAAAGAGAGATATTTGGGTTCTAATGAAGAAGAATATTATTATGAAAGTGGTCAAAACGAAAGTGATGTAGATATGAATCCCGACGAAAATAATGATCACAATAACATAACTAGAGCATCTTTAAACTCAGATTACGAACGAGAGAAAGACGATGAAGAATTTGATAAAACGGCAGGACTAATTCCCGATGAAGAGTATGATGATTTACCTAGTGATATTAAGAGAGAATTTACAAAAGCAGCTAATGAGTATATAAGGACAGCTACTAATGTTAAAAATATTCCGGACTTCATAGGTTTGACAGGAGAAGATGGTACAGTTTATCACATTTCTAGTGATAATATAAAGAAGCACATTATTAGCAAAACGAAAAGCAAAATTCATAAGAAAAAAGAGTCTTCTAAAACAAGTAAAACAAGGACGCGAGAGTATTTAACCAGAGACGCAAAATCCTCACAAAGACTTTTAAACTTCCCTACAAGAAAATTTTTAAATTCTCCGAAATTAAAATGGGATCCAATCAAATAGAGCAATTGTATACGGATAGTAATAAACCTTATCTATATGCGCCTATACAAAAATTGTATAAAGGTTTGAAAGAAAATAATGGAGATAATATATCAAAAGATCTAATTAAAAACTTTCTACAGCAACAAAGCAGCTATACTTTGCATTATCCTGTAATAAAAAAAATCAAGAGAAATCAGTATCGTGTATTTAACATCGACGAGCTTTGGGAAATAGATCTATGTGATATGAGGCACATCAAAACGCATAATGACAATAACACTTTTATTCTAACAATAATAGATGTATTTTCTAAATATGCTTTTGCTGTACCTCTGAAAAAGAAATCTGCAGGAGATGTTACAAAAGCGTTTTCATATGTTTTAAAAACAAGTAATAGAAAACCCGAAATAATACAATCAGACCATGGAAAGGAATTTAAGAATTCTTCATTTGCTAATTTATTGAAATCTAATGGTATAAAACAATATTTTTCATATAATCCTATTTTAAAGTGTGCTGTTGTAGAGAGATTTAATAGGACATTAAAACATCTAATGTATAAACACTTCACGCATTGGGGCACACAACGTTATATTGATATTCTTCCTAAACTTATAAATGTTTATAACAATTCAATTCATTCCACAATTAAAATGAAACCCAGTGCTGTAACAGATAAAGATATTTTAAAATTGAACGCTATATACACAAAGAGGCATGAAAAGCTATTATTGCAGGCAAAGGACAAGTCGAAATCGTTTAAAGTTACAGATTTAGTTCGTGTTGCTAAACCTAGACTAAAATTTGATAGAGGGTTTGATCAAAGATGGACAAAAGAAAAATTTCATATTGCAGAAATTATAAATAAAAAACCTTTTCCACTTTATACTCTAAGAGATTTCAAGGGAACCCCTATAACAGGTCGTTTTTACGCTCAGCAACTACAGAAAGTGCTGTGTGATCGATTTGTAGTAAGTAGTATAAGTGATCGATTTGTAGATGATCTCCGTGTTGGTATCCACATTTTGGGTCGTATTGTGACATTCTATGGAATAGACACATTGGACAACAAACAGCTCACAATACGACCCAAAATGTGGATACCAACACGGAGATCATCTACAAATCGATCACTTATATCCCCAGATTAAGTGATGCGATTAAGAGAATATTGTGCACCGAAACACAAAATCTCCAAATAGCATTTAAATGCAACAACACAAATTCGGCAATGCACACTGATCTCAAAAACAAGATTGACCCATTAATGGAAAGTGGAGTTGTTTACTCCATCCCATGTGAGTGTGATAAGGTGTATGTTGGAAAAACAACGCAGAGATTAAAAGACCGGCTTTACCAACACAAGAGGAGCATCACTCAGATCAACCCAAATCAAGAAGAAAGAAGTGACGCCACAGCCCTGGTGACTCATGCCAGAGAAATGCAGCACCGGTTTCAGTTTGATTCAGCTGAAATTCTGGACAAGTGTGAGCACAACAGAAGGCTTGAGTATTTAGAGATGCTCTACATTCACATACACAAACAACACACGATCAACAGAAAAGCTGATACGGAAGGGATCAACACCATCTACACCTCGCTCTTACAACGAGTAAAAATGAGACAACAACATACTAATGCAACAAGGGAAGATGGATTTCACAGCTGTGATGAAAATTGATCTCAAAGGAGAGCTCATTCTGTGTCGGTCAGTCGAATGGTGAACATCACAGATCAAATTGTGATCAAAGTTCAAGTGCAGTGTAACAACTCCCACCTGTACGTGATTTTCCCTGCCATATTCGATGTAAGGAAAAGAAAATTCATAATATTTTTGATAGAAGTGATTTTCTAAAAATTGTTCAATTGAATTGTAGACCTGATGAAGAGGACATCCATCCTCGAAACGTCGTAGAGAATAAAATTGTGAAAATCAAGAAAGGTTCAGTGTCTCCGTCTATTTCCTGCTACTATCACGATATACAACAAGGACAAAACAATAGTCATTGGAAAAACCAAAAATAGTAATGCTTATATGAAATTACCTATCTTCAATCCAATCACTCCTCTAAGGAGTTTATTTTATTTGATGCGGGAATCGAAGTTATCGGAAAGCACATTACCTGAGGACAACATTGTGGGAACATCATCAGCCAATACTTTAGACGATGAGCTAAGGAGATTCGTGGAAAAATACACTAAAGGCGGAAATACATTAATAAAAAAAGGGAGTCACCTAAAATCGGACACAAATACTCATGATGATTCACATGATGTTGCAACTACAACAATGAAAAATGAAAATGTTCTGAAGGTAGCAATGGATATAGACGATACAATTGAAAATGATAAAAAGGGTGGGGCTTTTAAATTGGCCATGCTCATTGAAAAAAATAAAAAGAGTAATAAAACAGAATACACAGAATCTAAAAAAAATTACGTCATAGATTTTCTTGCAAATATTAACTCAAGGATCGAGGGCGAACCAATTACAACAATTACAGTACCTGTAGGGGATGTAGAATACGGTATCCCTCTGTATCAAAGCGAATATGAATCTCTTGAATCTCTTATAGAGAATATAGTGAGCTCTTTGCCATCTCTAGAAGAAACACGTGAGCATTTAATCAACATTCTCAAAAATTCACACAATATTCCAACAGTGAAAATTAATAACAATGACTTGTCTCAACAGCATTACACCCTTCAGTAGCACCACAAATTATAACACCTAAGTATACGAGAGAGCTAATGTTTGTTTATAGCGACATAATAAAGCATCAATTATTAAGTAATATTTTTGCTAGATGTTTAAGGACGATATTAATAATGAACAATAGAGAACTGTATAAATCTTTTGAAACTATCCAATATCATCCACTAGAGAGAACAAGTTTTGATACAATCGAAATTATGATAACCACCCAAAACGGTGATTTATACAATTTTGAACCCAGTGCTACACCAACGATGTTGGTTTTACATTTTAAGAAGAAATAGAAATTTATTTTGTAAAAAAATCTATATAAAGGCCAACAAAATAAAAGAAAATTCATTCGGTAAAAGATGAGTATATACACAACTTACTACCTCAATCAAAGCGGCCACGGCTCAATCGGTGAGGTATACAGACCAGATCATTTCGGTATTCAAAGAGGTAGAGCATTGGGTTCAATTTTAGGAGGTCTTATGAGAATCTTAAGACCATTGTTTGTAAGAGGACTAAATGCTATCAAAAGTCAAGCAGTAAAAACAGGTGCTGATATTATATCAGATATAGGTACTAAACCATTGAAACAAATACTAATTGATCGTGGGAGAGAAGCAAAAAAAGATCTCACTGAGAAAGCCCTGAACAAAATTCAAACGATGTCTGGTACAGGTGATGGTATTATATATAGAGGTAATAAATTCGCACATATCATTCAGCCTGAATCATCGCGATCAACAACTTCTAAGAAAAAAAGATCATCTTTATTAAGTAAATTAAAATCAAAAATTAATAGCAAGAGGAACAAAGTCAAAAAGAAGAAAAAACAAAAGAATAAGAAAGATAAAAGAAAATCTAGCCGAACATTGGATATTTTCACATAATGGCTAAATATATGGAATGTATGAAAAGCGAATTAGATATTTTTGCTACCCCTCCAATTCAAACATCTATTTTACGATGTGAAGAGATTTCATATCAACCTGTTGCCAGTCTTGATAATCCATCAGTAATAGAATTTTATTCTGTTGCTCATGGAGATTGTTATCGAGACCTCTCATCTCTATACATTCGTTTTAAAATTCAATTGGTAAATGAAAATGGAGAAAATTATAAAAATTCCGATGAGATGCAGCCAGGGATTGTTAACAATATTTTGCATTCTTTGATTCGATCTTGCTCAATTTCTCTAAATGGCAAAGCTATCTCCCAGAGTGAAGG
The DNA here is from genome assembly GCF_024763615.1 of Phlebotomus papatasi. Taxonomy (NCBI): domain Eukaryota; kingdom Metazoa; phylum Arthropoda; class Insecta; order Diptera; family Psychodidae; genus Phlebotomus; species Phlebotomus papatasi. The sequence continues at coordinate 24,114 of NW_026604535.1, forward strand.
AGATTATCACTATAGAAGTTATTTAGAAAATCTTCTTACATATGGAACAGATGCAAAAAATACATTTTTACAAAATTGCGGTTGGTATCGTGACACTGGGAATTTAAATTCTATGACATTTGAGAATAACGGTTTTGTTATCAGAAAAAATCTGGTGAAGAATAGCACTGTATTGGAATTAATGGGTCGCCTGCATTGTGATATGTTGAATCAACCAGTCCTTTTAATTAATAATGTTGATTTAAGAGTCAATATCACTTTAGAAAAATCAGCCTTTTTTCTTTTGTGTAATGAAACTGAAAATCCTCAATTCCGTCTCCTGGAGGCAACAATGTACAGGAATCAGGTCACGATAAATCCTAATATACTTCTCGCTCATAACACGGTATTAGAGAAACAGAATGCTGCATATCATTACAAAAAAGTAGAAGTTAATACTGTAACAATACCATCAGGTGCTACATCAATTAATCTGGATAATATAATACACGGCGTACTTCCACGTCGTACTTCCACGTCGTATAATTTTTGGAATGGTGGATAATCAGGCCTACAATGGGAAAAAATCAATGAATCCTTTTAATTTTCATCATTTCAACATGACTGATTTTGCACTCCTAGTGAATGGAATGCCATATCCTATACAGCTCTTACGTATGGATTTTGAAAGAGGCAATATTGCAAAAGCTTATGGTACTCTCTTCACAGGAACAGGAATACACCATGATTATAAGTCGCATCAAATTTCTTTGGAAGATTTTCAAAAAGGATTTTTTCTGCTCGCTTTTGATTTGGATCCTGATAGTCGTTCAGAGGGTTGTCTATCTCTCTTGGAGCAAGGATCTATTAGAATAGAAGCGCGATTTTCGAATACTCTCGATAAAACC
>NW_026604536.1:0-25000 GCF_024763615.1 Phlebotomus papatasi
CCTTTCTAAAGTGTCCTTATTGATCGAATTTTGACAATTAGAACCAGAGCTATATCCTTTTGAAGAAAAAGAATTGAGTCATTCTAGCTCAGGACAGGGGTTCGGTTCGGGGACCCTGATTTCTTTAATCGAAAGCTCTAAGGCCCAGCTAATTTGAGCTAATTTGAGCCCGATGATCCATGCCATAAGGGCCGAACTATGGAGAAAACGATAATACTCCCTCAGTACCGAAAAAAGTCGTACGTTTGCTAGTACGTTTTGTATGCTAAATTGTACAACTTTTTTCGGAACAGAGGGAGTAGTAGGTATACGAAATGACAGAAAGAAGAGTCAGGAATGGATGGGGCGTGGTTAAAATACACCAAGTTGCAATTTTCACCCAAAAACCTTTGTCGAAAACCACAAGTCGACGTTTCTTTTAAGGCCTCTACACATTGGGAGCACTTTTCATCAAATATTGCTCTTTTGATAGAATTTTGACGTTTCTACCTATAGAACTGCAGGCAATTTCCTTGACGATAATTGCTCCTAATATGTAGAAGCCTTTAGTTTGAGAGTTATTAAGCTCAAGAGCGACCGCACAATTGGGAAAACTTCTTAGTCACCCATATATTCGTGATCAAGGAGTGATGAACCACATTTTGCCAAATTTTGCCAGATTTTGTTAGGATAATAGTAAGTGAGATTGTTAAAAATCTCACATAATATTTTTTTTGTAGTTTAGTTTTTAATTTATGTATCATAAAGCGTGAAATAAATAATTTGTTTGTCGTAATTTGTGAAATTCAATAGCAGTCAAATTATCCAATGTGTCATTATGTACATATCAAATTACAATCCTAATAAAATCATTATGTGAGCTTTAAAAAAAACTACTGTCATAATACGCGGTACTTTTGCAATATTTTATGTTTTTCAGTCAGCGACCTTAGGAACATGTGTCACTTAGCTTCGAGATCGTATCAATTGCGTTCCTGGACGGGGAAAATTTTCCAGATTTTATTTTGTAATATTAGTCACATCTTAAAAGGTAAACAAATATCTACCTCATAATTGCAAACTGGCGGTCAGCGTAACAAATATTATTGAAATTACATTCTGATAAAAAAAAAATCCTCATGAATCAAATTCAAGAGATTTGAGATTTCATTTGTAACATTGTTATTTTGTTTATTCTGTTGTAAGGTCCAGGGGATTCACCATCAAGATCAAGACGTAAATTGACCAACACGTGGAATTTTTTACATTTGAATTTTTCTTGGGATTCACGTTAAAATTCTTCATGCTCATTTTGCAAATCTTTGAGGAAATGGTCTAAAAATTTGACTGGATTAGAATGATTTGCGATAACAGACAGACTGTCCTCTAAATTTTACGCTATTTTGATTTAAGAAACAATCACGTCCAGCTCAATTTTTTCCAGCAATAAAATGATGCAATAAGTCAAATATTAAGCTATAGAATAGGCATCAAAATACTTGCTGAATATGTCACTAGAAAATAATAACCTATTCAACTGTCTCTCAAATTCTCACACAGGGAATCTTCCAAAAAGTTCATTAAACTTGTCGTATGAAAAGATACAAAGAACAAGAATATTGAAGCAGACAATTTCCTCGGGCATTTTTTTTTTATAGCCATCAGCACATTTTCTAGTCTTCATCGCGAAAATTACTCTGTAATTAATCAATTTGTCTATGATTAATTGAACTTGATCTTGAACTTGTGCTAAGTCATGAAAGATTCCCCTTCATTGTCTACGATCTTCGTCTTGAAAAGTGCGGTAAATCGTTCCCCGAAATGGCGCCAAAAGCTCAACATTTTCCTACATCACAAAAACACCTACGTTCTATTTTTTTTAGGAAAGATTTTAGAATCTGAAGCTCCTGTTGACGATGAACGCATTGTTCAGAAATTGATTGAAGTCTAGTGATAAGGCTTAGACGTGTCAATTTTCCGGATTGTTTTTGGTGGGAAAATTTGTCTCAGGGGATTTTTTCGCCCAATTTCCCACTCATCAACAGATTTTAGGTGATGATCCCACAGATTGAAACTACAAAGATTAAAGATGGAATTTCGAATATCTCAGAATTTATAACCCTTTAATCTAGTTTTACGTTAATTTTGCTAAAATATCATGTGGAAAATGCCAAACAAAAGTAAAAGAAAAATAAAAGTCTTGGCGAATTTGGGTGTTAAAAATCACAAAATTTCCAAAAAAAATGACTTTGTTCCCAAAGGTCCAAAAATCTCGAAAAGCCAAAATCCCGAAAGCCAAAGTCCTTAAAGCCAAAATTCTAAAAAGCAAAAATTCCGAAAAGCCAAAATCACGAAATCCAAAATTCAGAATGGGCCAAAAGCCAGAAAAGCCAAAATTCCGAAAAGCCGAAATATTGAAAAGCCGAAATATTGAAAAGCCGAGGTCTTACTTACTCACTTAGTTGGCGCTACGTCCCATTGGTGGACAAGGCTTTGTGTTCATAACAATCTAGAAAGCCTAACTCCTGATATTCAAAGTCCCGAAAAGCCAAAATTCCAAAAAGCCAAAATCCCGAAAGCCATAGTCCTTAAACTCAAAATTCTGAAAAGCCAAAATTACGAAATTCAAAATTCAGAGAAGTCAAAATCCTGAAAAGCCAAAATTCCAAAAAGCCAAAATCCCGAAAGCCATAGTCCTTAAACTCAAAATTCTGAAAAGCCAAAATTACGAAATTCAAAATTCAGAGAAGTCAAAATCCTGAAAAGCCAAAATTCCGAAAAGCCAAGATATCAAAAAGCCCAAGTCTTACTTACTCACTTACTTAGGTGGCGCTACATTCCATTGAAGGACAAGGCTTTGTATTCGTAACAATTTAGAAAGCCTAAGTCCCGAAATTCAAAATCCCGAAAAGCAAAAATCACGAAATTCAAAATTCAAAAAAGCCAAAATCCAGAAAAGCCAAAATCTTGAAAAGCCAAAATTCCGAAAAGCCCAAGTCTTACTTACTCACTTACTTAGGTGGCGCTACATTCCATTGAAGGACAAGGCTTTGTATTCGTAACAATTTAGAAAGCCTAAGTCCCGAAATCCAAAATCCCGAAAAGCCAAAATCCAGAAAAGCCAAAATATTTTAAAGCCCAAGTCTTACTTACTCACTTACTTAGGTGGCGCTACGTCGTCCCATTGGTGCACAAAGCTTTGTGTTCGTAACAATCTAGAAAGCCTAATTCCTAAAATTCAAAGTCCCGAAAAGCCAAAATCCCGAAATTCAAAATTCAGAAAAGGCAAAATTCCGAAAAGCCAAAATTTCGAAAATATATATGATCGAAAAGTCCAAGTCTTACTTACTCACTTATGCCCTAGACACACTTACGATTAAAGTTCAGAGACGACTAAGCTCGTTCATAGCCTAGTCAGTTCCTGACACACTACGAACGAGGATTAGCATTCACTGGTATCCACAAAACATAACTTTCGTGGGTTTTTATGCAGATATTTCTACTGAAATGCACTAATACTCCTCTAAAAATGAAACAATTTGTAAATTCATGTCTCAATACACGTGAAATAATTATTGTTAATTACAATTATTTGTGAGGTGGAAGTTAACTCGCGACTTAAGCCAATTTAGACGATTCTATTGAATAATTCTTGCTGTTACATGTGAATTGTGTAGTAAATTTAAAAGTAGTTTCATTTTTAAAGGTGTACTAGTGCATTTCAGTGGAAATATCTGCATAAAAACCCACGAAAGTTATGTTTTGTGAGTGCCAGAAAATGTTAAGCCTCATTTGTAGTGTGTCAGGAACTGACTTGGCTATGAACGAGCTTAGTCATCTCTGGACTTTAGTCGTAAGTGTGACCAGGGCATTACTCAGGTGGCGCTACGTCCCATTGAAGGACAAGGCTTTGTGTTCGTAACAATTTAGAAAGCCTAAGTCCCAAAATCCAAAATCCCGAAAAGCCAAAATCCCGAAACCAGAATATACTGAAAGCCAAAGTTCCGAATGCTAAAATCCCAAAAAGCTACATTCCGAAAAGCCTAAATCCCGAAATCCAAAATCCCGAAAGCCAAAAACCTGAAAACCAAAGTCCCAAAATCCAAAATCTCGTAAGAGCCACAATCCGGAAAGTCAAAATCCCGTAAACTAAAATCCTCAAAACCAAATTCTTGCAATCCAAAATCCCAAATGGTCAAAATCCTAAAAGGAACGAAATTATACAGAGAATAATTTGTGAAATAATTTCCCAGAAAATTTCTCTTTGCCTCTAGTAAGCGCGAGTACAATCGTGGAAATACTTATATGACACTTTGACGAATACGGGGTTTTGACCGGGACCTTTTAGTCTAATTGCCTAAACTAAGTGTCACGAGTAACTTAAACAATATTTAAATTTAAAATTTTATGATCCGTTTGATTTGTTTACTGGTGTTTTACTTTCCAATTTTCGCGAGTCACTTCAGCTGTCTACACATTATCAAAAAATTCTGTAAAAAATGACATTAAAAAAAGTTCTTTAAAAAAATCGCCTCCAGACTAGTGAATTTTTTTTTAAAAAAACTGGATTTTTTACAGAAATTTGTATAGTGTGTAGGCGATTTTGTAAAAAAACGACCCATTTTTTTAAAAAATCAAGGTTTTTTCTTTAAAAAATTCTTTTAAAAAAATGCCTCTACACACTGGGACAATTTTTTACAAAACAGTTTTTTAAAGAATTCTTTAAAAAATCACAGCAACTCGAGACATTTTTCATGAAAATTTGTCATTTGAGTGATGGAAAAAGTGTGAAAAGTGTTTGTTGGAATTCCCTGGGATAGTTGTTAGTGAATGTTCGTGGAAAATTTTCCAAAATTGCGAAAGTGCAGTGTTTTTCTACAGAAGTTGTTCCCAGTGGAATCAAAGCCAGTTTTGGAGGAACACTTTCGCTGATTTTTCTTTTGACGTTGCCGAAAGTTGTGATGTTTGTGTATTCTTGAAGATTGTTATGGTACAGTAACCTCGTGCACCAAATTAAAACATGAATGGAAAGAAGGAAATTGAAGAATTTTGGAACATGAACCTGGTAAATCAATCAAGACAATAGACCTATTCAGAGCCACTGAGAAGATCCTAGTACATACAAGAGTCATCCGTAGTTACCACAGCCCATCACTTGAAGCCCCAGAACCACCTCCCATCATTCCTCCTTTTCAACCACGATGGAAATGTTCCCATCCGGAAGCACAAGGATGAGATGGCTACAAACTTTTGCTTCCTCCATGGGACTCCTGCTTGGACAGTAGTGGATAGAGGGAGAAGGCTTTAATGTACACCGGATAACCAATAAAAGATTTCGGATTGGAAACCAAGATATGAGAATTTATTTTTCATAAAATTTATCATAATTATCACCAGTGTCCGGAATCAAATCAGTGTCATCCAGTATCCGGAATCAAATTTGTAGAGTTGCACTGGATCAATTTTTGCAGGAATTTTAGTGAAGCACTTTCTAATTATTCCTCAAAGTCCTTCCCCTCATCCACTATCATGCTTTTCCAATTGTAGTCCTGAATTTTTTGCAGGAATAGCTTTGCAATAAAATCAGCGAGTTTTTTTTTTAGCATATTCATTGTACTTACGTCAATGTTCTTGGTTACAAATACTCCTGTTCATCCAAACGTATCCATAAGTTTTCCTGAAGTCCTGAAGCTTTTCCAGAAAGAGCTGCTGATCAATGGAACCTAGGATCTTTTGAGCTGCACACCTTCTTCTCCACTCTACCCATTGTTCCTGGTAACAAATTTGTCCTTCCGAGTAATTTCTGCGGTTCTTCTGATGAGCATGTCTTGGTTTCCAGATTATCGCAAAGAAAAACAATTTCTGTACATAAATAACTGCGATAGTCACACAAAATTTTTAGGGAAAAACAACATTTTGAGGTTATGTTCACACACTCCGGAATATTGATTCCACTGGGAACAACTTCTGTAGAAAAACACTGCACTTTTGCAATTTTGGAAAATTTTCCACGAACATTCACTAACAACTATCCCAGGGAATTCCAACAAACACTTTTCACACTTTTTCCATCACTCAAATGACAAATTTTCATGAAAAATAATCCCAAGCGAAATGCTGAGAGTAATCTGTCAGAAATTTTTTACAAAAATTAAGTCTAGTGTGGAGGCATTTTTTTAAAAAAAAATTTTTAAAAAACAGTTTTTTTTTAAAAATTTTTTAAAAAATTTTTTAAAGAATTTTTTTAAAAAATGCTCATAATGTGTAGACAGCTTTAAGATCTTCGTTTAAATACACTGCAACCAACCCATAATGATTGTGTTTTCTTTAATTTCTGAAAGCAAGTCAAAGCTTTCGTGAAGTAGCCAAGTAACTGAGGACAAGGTTGAGTAAAAATATTATTTATATTTCCTCCGATTTATCGACGATCTATATTTCCTGCAGAACTTCCACAACTCTGGTAATGGTTCTCAATGAGATTCGCGGTAATGATTTTCTCACACGCTAATTTTTTGTGCCCACCACCCTCTCTTTTACATTGGTTTAGGAGTTTTGGGCAAAAAAAAGTGGCGGTATTTGACCAAACTGAAAAAAGCCAAACAATCTCACAGCATTAGAATTTTCGTAGGTATAAAAGACCGACCAATTTTGGACAAGCTATCAGAATTCGTTCAAAAGTCGAACTTAAGAGATCGATTCAGTAAAAGTTTCAAGTTGTTCAGTGAAGATTAAAATAAAGTGATCAAGATGAAATTGGTGATTGTTCTGGGTGTCTTTAGCCTTATTGCTCTTGCTGCTGCCTTCCCTGTTGCTGACGATTCAGCTGTCCATTCTGCCCTCTTTGTGGCTAGTGGTCCTGCTGAGATCTTTGAGACAGCTGAATCTGCTTACGGAGGATACGGTGGTGGACACCATCATCATCATGGTGGCGGCGGATGGGGTCATGGTGGTCATGGAGGAGGCTGGGGAGGCCATGGGCATGGACATGGGCATGGTGGACACGGAGGATGGGGACATGGTCATGGTCACGGTCATGGACATGGCCATGGACATCACTGGGGCTAAAGGAAAGCTTTCTGCTCATCGTAATGAGTGACTCAGAAAAGGATTTGCCTGCAGAAACTACCCCTTTATTGACTTCAAAATGTATAAATTACTGTAAATGTTTTGTGTAAAAAATTAAACTTAATTTTAATAGAAAATTGTCTAACATATTCAAAGGAAATCCTTTTAATTTGTTTGTCTTCTTCACTGTTCGTTAAAAAACGTTAATGATAAAACGATATCATTTTAAAATAATGGAAACAGATTAGCCAGTATTTTGATTAAAAAATCAAAAGAATATCTAATTTTAAAAATTTTTATTTCGTGAAAATAGTGAAACGGAAAATTAAAATAAAAAATAATGAACCATCTTGATACGTCAAATATCATTGAATAGATTGAATACGATTTATGATACATTTTATGTTACTTATTGGCCGAAATCAAATGTTACATTATAGCTCGAACTCTCCACCTTTTTCAACTTGTCACATTTCTAGAGCTTAAACGATAAAAGATATTGGCTGGTTTTCGGTGACCCCCATAAAAAATCCCTAATAAAGTTCCTTTACATAAACCACCTCCCGTATCAAGGAGATTTTTGAATATCTCGAATGTTTGACAGCTGTCAAACATGGAGAATGGAGAATGGAGAACTGAATAGAGGATAGAAATCTTTGCAGCTTCGTACAATTCTAGCTTCATAAAAGTCGATTTTTCCATTTCTCTAAATAAATCTAACGTATTACCATATTCTAATAGCAAGTTCAATATCTCACATTTCCTGAAATAATTAGGATTTCCCTAGGTTCAAGAAGTCAAAATTTAAAAAAAAATGGAATTAAAACTATAATTAGCTGTAGAATATATTTATTTTTTGGAAAAAAATAACTATTACAAGTTACAGAAGGTTTATCAGGGATAACATTTCCGTAAAATCTTTTGCTCGAAGGGGGCTGTTTTGTGTTTTTTATGGAAAATTCACAAACATTGCTACCATGGCAGCTCGGGAAAATCGAACTTTGCAGGTTTGTAAAAGCATCAGTCGAAATTATTGACCACTAGCTATAGGGATAATACACTATTTTGTATAATTAAGTTGACTTGTGTAATTCGGCATTTCAGTAAAAAAAAGTATTGAAACTTCGACATCAATTTCTGTACGAAGCTGCAAAGATTCCCCTATATTATTTCAAAATTTGCTCCAGTGATTTCATTCATTTTCAGATATTTTTATAGGTTAGAGGAACATTTTGTTCATAGACACTAGACACTTATATCCAAAAAAATTTAAATTGGGATTTTTGACTTGATTTTTGAGCGTGCAAGTTCAAATCACAAATGACACAATTTTTAACAAAGTTCTGTAACTTTGATTTTTTTATGGTTTTGAAATTTCCAATTCAAATGCATCAATCTCAATGGGAAATGAATCCGTTGAGTAGGGTAAATGTCCTAATTCAAAACCATTTTCAGACGCTTTACCTTGGACAGAAGATTCAACACATTAACTTCAATTTTTTCTGAAGAGAATTACATAAATTTAGTCCTTGACTCTTCTAGAATGTTACTGTTTAGTGAAAATTCTTTAGATATAATTTGAAATCTTCTTAAATACAAGAAAAATACGCGAGCGTAAAATGCTTCTATTGGAATCAAATTAATCCAAATGGAGACAAGGGAAAGTTTGTAATTGGAGACAAACAGTGTAAGTGAAACCGCGACGAAAGTCTTCCAAAACCTTGTTGAGTTGCTCTTGAGTGCAGGATTTGTTCTTATTCCTGGTTTTGTCTCCTTTCCCATCTAAAAAAATAAGAAAATCTCTCCAAAAAAATCATTCTTTCCCGGGTTTCCTATTGAAGCATTTGCAGACACTTCAGAAAAACCCTTTTTGTTCACGAAATAGGTAATTATTTCATTTGGAAACTTCACGTACTGTTAACAATAAAGACTAGCACTTAATTTAACTAAAATTAGCCAGAAATATGACATAAATATTAAACAAAACGAATAAACAAAAGTCACCTCATTGTGTTTTTCATTGAAAAACATGGTCGATCTATGAAAAATGCGATGGTGAAGAGGTAGGGGAGTGCTCATAATTTTGGACAGTCTGCATATAAGCATCGATATCCCAAGTTTGAAGTGCGATATTTTCAATACTAATTGACTTTTTTGTTACTCTCTTTTCAGAAGGATTGTTTAGAAACTTGGCAAGCTATTTATCATCTCATTTTTACTAAAATTGGTTTTAATACGTTTAAAAATGAATTGATATGTAGAGGTGAATTTGACTCTTATTTTGGACAACCTGGTTATTAATTTTTACAACTTGTCTGTAAATTTGGACAGCTAATCCGCCTCAACAGGATGCCCATTGTTCTTCATTTCATGAACCAATCTTACCAAGTTCTCTTCCTGATCATGTAAGGGAAACGTGGAATGTCACAAGAAGCCCAGAAACTTTCCATATCATTCATTAAAGTGAGTTGACTTCGATACTCCAAGTACGTGCGGATTCGCTCATTCCCTGCCCTTTCCTGGAGCTTTTCAAGGCATTTCTCGCTGCATCTCTTTCGTAGAGATGGTACTCCTTTGTTTCTCCAGGCATTTGTCCAACCTAGTCATCACAAAAGCTAAAACTTCACGAAATTTCGTGAGAAAAACACCTGTCCAAAATAAGAGCCATCACCTCACTGGTAAATGTCTTAAAAAATTTGCCATTTTTCACACGAAAAATCTAATTCACAAGGCAAATCTCACTTCAGATCAAATGTACAAATCACCAGTAACGAGAATCTACACAATATTCAATGAGTATTCAATAATATCACTCAAAAAAACCGAAGAAACATTGTTAGTACTTCACCACGGCTAAATAAAAACTGAAGTAAACACGAAGTTCTGTCATATTTCTCGTAAGCAATTGCTCACACTGAATTTTCAACAAAGCAATTTCAACTCAAATCATATTCAAAATTTAACGTATTTAGTGTCAAAATCTTCCAAAAAGAACAAATATTTAGATAGAATTCATTATTCATCAAATATTGGAATGAAAATCCATCATTTTAATCAATTTATTTTTAGTGTCCAATGTTATCCTCAAAGTGTCCAAAATAAGAAACTGGACAAAATTATGAGCTTTTCCCCTACACTTTTAATTTTTCTGGGAAATTAACAAATTAAAATTTGTGAATATGAATGGATTTTCGCTTTATTTGTAGCAAAATTAACTAAATATTGAAACTGAGGTATAGAAAATATATAAATATAATAATTTAGTACCGTATTTATCATGAAAACAATGAAGTTTCCATTTGGAGTAGCGAAAAATTTCCATTTGGAGCAGGTTTTGATTTAGATTAATTTACCCTACCGGTAATAGATTTATTTTATTTAAATTTTGATTTTTCATTGACTTCTTATTTTCTGTGACTTTTTTGTCTTTTTTAACTTTTACGATTTTTCGGATATGAAGGAAAAACGGTAAGAGATATATTGACTTCTGGTCTTCAGTAAGACCACTGGAGGTGGATATTATCTCAAATAGGATATTCTTATATTTCCTTACTTCTTCAACTCCTGCAAAATTTTATTATTTTTTTTTTTTTTTTTAATTTTATATTGAATGATTTCATTTATTTTTGGATATGTATAATTTATGCACTATTTAGGCGTTTTGTTTATAATAAGTCAAAGATCTCAAATCATTCCTTCTATAATTTTTTCATTATCAAATATATCTGTAAAAGGGTCCTGTAAGGGAATTCTGTAACAGTATGACAATGACATATGACAAATTTAAGATTTTTTTATGTGGTAAATTCGGAAAAGTTAATTGAAAATCGTATTCTTACTGGTTACTAAGAGCTTCACAGAGTTCCTTGCAATGGCTATTCGACGCTAACTGTACTTTAATGTTGTCCTACTACATAATTTACTACGAAAATTTATCATGTGACATTGTCATATCGGTACAGAATTCCCCTTACTGGTCAAAATCTCGAAAAGGCTAAAATTCCTAAAGCCAAAATTCTGAATGTCAAAATTCGATAAAGCAAAAAATTGGTAAAAGTGTCATAACTATTCGTTTGTCTTGTAAAATTATTCAACACATATATCATTCGTCTGATATTGATACTTTCAGGATTTTAACTACTCTGAATTTTGGATATCAGGATTTTGGCTTTCGAAATTTTGGCTTTTGGGCTTTTGCCCCTTTCGGGACTTTGATGTTCGAGATTTTGGCTTTTTTAAAATCATTATTTCGATAGTGCGTATTTCTTAGGCAAAGAAGATTAAAACACGAAAAGCCTCTACCTCATGAGTTCGAGTATTTCGCAAAGCTTGGATGCTTTAATATTTACAATTTTAAATGTTCAATTTATTATTATTATTATTATTGAGTAAGTAATATTCTTTTTTCTAAGCTTTACTTAAATTTTCTCTGCGTTGACGAAAAAGTTACAGAACTCTTTTAATCCTTATCAAAAATCATTAATTGCACTATATTTGTCTGTGTAGTAAATCACCCCTTAGAGAGCAATAAAATTCTAAATTCTCAATCTCATGAAAATGCAAAATCTCGGTTCTAAATAGGGTAGAGTAAGCCCTTTTCGCCACCTTAAGGTTTTGTACCCTTGTAATTCTTACAATTTTTGTCGAAATAAAAAGAAATTTTCTGTACAAATGCTTTGAAGCATTGTCTCTCTAATGAACCAGGAGACTTTCCGGGAATTTTTGGGCATCTAGTTGAAAAAATACATTTTCTGCAACAATGCATGTTTCAGTACTTTTCGCCACTTTGTAAACACTTTTTCGCCACTGTGTAAGCACTTTTTCGCCACTTGTTTTTAATTGATTTTTAAGAAATAGCAGCTTTCGAAAACCCGCAAAAATACATCCCAATGGGCAAAAGATTACTCTGACTCAAATGTGACGCGCTTCTGGAGGACAATAAGTGGTCAAAAAAGTACTTGGAACTGGAGTCACTAAATGTGCGTAATATTTTCGTCTGATTTATATGAAAAATATTACTCATTAAAAAGTAATCGAAAATACTCAAAATGAACGTCCTTTGCCTTACTGTTATTTAACGCGTTAGAATGTCGTCAACACAGAAACTTTAATACGAGTAATGTGACTCCGACTACGTCGGTGTCACACAACGGTTATTTTGAGTAATTTTAGTGTACAAACAGTGAAATTGACATTTCGTGGCAAAACACAAAGAAAACCTTCTGAAAATGAGTAAAAGACCGTTCAAATACTCTTCAACATATTATAGAAAGTTAAAGAAACTTTCTGAAAATCACACTGAGACTTCTGGATTCAGCTCGAAAGAGGAAATTTGCGCAATGTCTTCTTCAATTAGTCGAAGCAATATAGGTCCGTACTAATTATATTCTTGAGAACGAATTTCACTGTTCCCAAACGGCAATTTTGAGGAAGAATACTGTCAGATTAAGGTTCTCTGGATCCGAAAACGAGTCCTGTGACGGTCCTCAGAGGGTTGGATGACAGAAAGTGGGGAATAATATGTCGGTCATTTTAACGGTAACGTGCAGTAAAATTGCCCTTGAAAATAACCATAGTTTTACTTCTCGATAACTCGTAATTTTTGTTGACAAACGATGACTTGGAAATTGCCAGCCGAGTTTCAGATAGTCTTCGGAATAGGAATTAAAACTTATTGGACAATAATTCGTAGTCATTAGCAATTTTTCTGACTGAAACAATGTCGGTATTCCATCATTCATTTTCCTGCAATATTCTACTCATCTTAAATAGTCTGTAAGACAATAACTTAGTGAAGAAAATTCATGGAACATACCATTTCCGAATGAAAATTAAATAGTTTTCGTGTAAATTATGGTCCCAAATGAAAATAAAAGAAAAAATAAATTTTATCATATTTAAAATTAAAATTTACTGTTTTTTCGCAATATGCAAGTGTATTCGCTATAGAAACTTGTTCCATTCTTCTAATTCAATATTTTACATCAATTTCGCTGAACAAAGTTATTAAAGCCCCAATAATTAATTATTATTTTGCGTTGTGGTGAATCTTTTACATTCCATCCTCCATAACAAGACATAAACCTCGAGTCAAGGTGATTAGACAGTGCACGAATTCTTGTCTCAATTTCATTTTCTTCCAAAAGTCTTCTTTCTGCAAACCAGTCTTTTTTATGAATTTTAATATGTTCCGAAAGGTCTAAAAGTAATGGTGTTCAAGATTCTGATATAGTTTCTTGCTCATGTGATTAAAAAAATCACAAAAAGAAAGATAAAAACAAATGGTAGTGTATGTTGTTTAAACGCCTTGAGTATGTGTAGAGAGAAAAATAGTGACAGCTACCGCCCGCCATTACAGTGATATCGCGAAAAGCTTGAAAATGCCGTTTGTAGTCGTAAAAACAATTGAGGACGGTATCCCTTGTGTTGCGGCATGTCCTGATACATGGGTGGAGGGCAGCAGGCTTTATTGGCCCAAAGAGTGTGTAAATATTGACAAAATCAGGAGCAACGATAAGATCAAGCCTCGTAAGTTAGAACATAACCTCAATTTCTTATGTCCCTGAAAACACACGAATCAATTTTTGCTTTATTTCAGAAAAATCTTGGATGAAATTGAAATGTCAGGTGAAGATGAGAGATATCGCCTCCTTCGGAGAGGCTGTTCGATATGAAAAAGCTCTCAGCACTGTAGACACTGAAAGTGAGGCGGAAATAGTGGAACACCGCAAGGGGAAGCAGTCTACGTGCTCTGTCGGACAAGGTACAGCTTCGCAAGATTTTAACTTTTTGGTCTCTAAGACTGAAGGATGCAATGCAGTGTACTTCTCGGAATCAGCAGAAGGTCACTATGAGACGTCATTAACTAATGAGACTGGTCCTGATGCAACTTCAATCAAAATTGTCGAGTGTCCAGAACCGGAGTACTTTTCTACAAGAGCAGAAGAAGATATAGAATCAGGAAACGAAGCTCCAGTCGAACAAACTTTTTCGCAATGTGACAATTGTGCTGCGTTTCTTGGGGAACTTAACCAGGTGAAAGACAATTTGAAATATCTTTCACTTTTGCCTGCGATTGATGTAAAGTTGGACAGACTGTTGGAAGAGCAAGAAAATCCAAAAGGGGGTATAAAGAGGAAGAATACACCAAAAATAGATATTTTTCCAATTGGAGATGAATCAGTTCTGGAGGATTTTGAGGCGCACCTTGCAAATAAGACTTACAGGGAGCAATTTATTCATCAGATGTCATCCTTTGGAGGTACATCAGGCAATCGTGATGGTAATAAAATTGCATTCCGACTCATTGATGAAATTTTCACAAGGGATTTATTAACTAACTACTCATGGACAGGCAGTAAGACCAAATATGATAAGAAACAATTTTCTAGCTATACTCACTTTATTGAAGCATTTTACGATATAGTCAAGCTTGCTGATGAAAGATACTCCACCATCGAAAATGAGAAATTTTTCAAAGAAAAGATCCTCAAACATAGTTTGGCTAGATCAAAGCAGAAGAAAAAGTAAAATATTCAGAAGTTTCGACAAACGCTGATTAAAAGGTAAAGGAAACAATAATGTATGAAGTTATAAGATTTTATTTTTGTTCGGGATATTAAAGCTAATCAGTAAGAGTATGAAGTAGTGGAAAAAAAATTATTTCGTTTGAAGTATGAATTGAAAAAAGTTTGCATTTCAAATCCTGAATTCTGTACAAACTTTGTCTTTCACCAGTAACAAATTTAGTGGAATAAATATTTAAATGAGATGATCTTATTGGTTCTTCAAAGTAATCCCCACATTTTTTAATCTCTGTGCCATAAATATTTATCTCTCCATTGAGCTTAGTTGCATTAATCATTTGAACAATTTTGTTGCCCTTTGTTAAAAACCATTTGTTTTTTAAATCGTTTTTCAAAAACAAATCATGAGTAATCAGGACGCAATTGAATGATCCACTACAATCTGGAAGATCGTGATCCTGAGATATTTTTCCTCTCAAAATTGGATAGGTGAGTTCTGGTACGCTTTCATTTTGTCGTCGAGATTTTTCAATAATTCTCTTTGCTGCTTGTGTGAGTGGTTTGTGTCCACCCCTTACCATTTGAGTAATTTGATGGAGGTAGCTCTCGAAAGGATAGGATGATATTTTATCCAAAGAGCCGTGATATCTCACATCATCTACAAGATGAGTGAGGCCATGTAAGTTGCTTCCAATTGCATCTATTCCATAGACATTTATATAAGTCTCAATGAATTCGACGAATAGAACTTCAGCAACATTAAGCAAATTTTTGTAATAATCTGATGAACAGATGGTTACTGCACAAAACAGCAACATAAAGTTGAAATATGCATCGTCTGGCAAAAGGTTTCTCAAAATCACTGGACCCAAATATAGAATAAATGTACGGAACTCTGTTCCTTTCCAATTTTTGAGATGTGAGAGAGGCCTAGCGCGTCTATGAATTTCTGATGGCATCGTGGAATTGACTTCCTTTAAAAAGGCAGACATTGCTTGAATGTCTCTGCCGCAAAATTTTGTGCTGTAATTCTTATTCGTGATAACCCAGGTAAGCAACATTTTCTTCATTACACCTAAATCAATTAGATGAAGTGAATCAGCTATAGGGAAATCACGCACCATATCGATTTTGAGGCGTTCAAATTCTGATATTTCCCTGTGATGGAACTCATCTCTTCTTCCACGAAAACTTTCATCTGTTCTCTTTCGGGCATTCGATCTTACAAAAGACATATGTCTCTCTTGTTTGTAGTAAGTACCCTCAATCTCACATTTACCACAGCCATGTGAATGATTGAAATAAACCGTCCCTGGAAATAAAAAAAAGTTTTAAAATAGTGGAATAAATCAATATCAACAAAAATCAATTGATATTTAAATAGGCCAAACCAGGATAAATAGCACACGTAGGAATATGACTTTTTTGATTTTTATACTAGATGTAAGTCTTTAGAAGGCAATTGTTCTATGTGAAGTAAGTTTGTCAACATATTTTAAGTAGTTCAAGAAAATATTATGTATAATTTTCATTGATAATGTAATATAAAAATAGAATAATTGATTAAAATTACTACAGCATAATATAATATTTTATTAATGTATTATCAAAGAATTTGACAGTTTTTTTCAAAGAGATTTTGAAAACGATTGAAAACGTTTGATTTTTGTACAAACAGATACTTCGCTGTGTAAAACCTATACTTAGCGATAAAATATGTAGCATTTTTCTAAAAAGTTCTAAATATTTTGTTGAAAAATATTCAAATTGCTACTTCCGAATGTGTACCAGACAGTTTCTCTAGTTCGCCCTAAGTAGAACGAATAAAACAATAATACCATGCACAAAAACATTAATTTAGAAATGTTACCTTTAATAAATGCTCTTGCAGGTGAATCGCAGATGACACATTTTATTTTGATGGAAAGTGTGTGGTTGTTAACTACTAATCCATTGGCCATAAGTTCTTCCAGCTCATCAACAAATTGTTTGAGGAATACAGAACAGTTGTCTGGCTTTTTCTCTCCACAATAAATAGCAACAACTTCTGGTGAAAATTCCGGCTTCTCTTCAATCATGTACAAAATTGGCCAAAAATCTACTTTGGAGCTACGATATATTTGTACACCGTCCACGTGAATTTTGAGGGAAATCTGTGTGTCTTCCCTGATGTCACAGAATTGCTTCTTCAAGTTTATCGCCAGTCCATTGTACCAAAATTCACCATCTGATCCCATAGAAGTGATGTCTACGTGTTGTGGTGATTTCAGCAGAGTTCTACTATTTTTCGGAAGATACTCCAAGCATTTATGAGTCCTCAACAAATTTAAAAGATGATCGACTGAAGCACGAGTCTCATTGTGCTCAATTGCCCAATCAGTTAGTCCCTTTTTAAAACAGGATTCCTCGTCTTCCGGTGATACTCTACGGACTTCATCAATCTGATTCACTTCTGAGGAATTACAGTGGTCTGAAATGGATTGAAGTAACAGTGAAATTCGTTCTCAAGAATATAATTAGTACGGACCTATATTGCTTCGACTAATTGAAGAAGACATTGCGCAAATTTCCTCTTTCGAGCTGAATCCAGAAGTCTCAGTGTGATTTTCAGAAAGTTTCTTTAACTTTCTATAATATGTTGAAGAGTATTTGAACGGTCTTTTACTCATTTTCAGAAGGTTTTTTTTTGTGTTTTGCCACGAAATGTCAATTTCACTGTTTGTACACTAAAATTACTCAAAATAACCGTTGTGTGACACCGACGTAGTCGGAGTCACATTACTCGTATTAAAGTTTCTGTGTTGACGACATTCTAACGCGTTAAATAACAGTAAGGCAAAGGACGTTCATTTTGAGTATTTTCGATTACTTTTTAATGAGTAATATTTTTCATATAAATCAGACGAAAATATTACGCACATTTAGTGACTCCAGTTCCAAGTACTTTTTTGACCACTTATTGTCCTCCAGAAGCGCGTCACATTTGAGTCAGAGTAATCTTTTGCCCATTGGGGACCAGGATTATTTAATCTTTTTCAGCATTTTCTCATAAAATTGAGCTTTTTTCAAAGAAAAAATAGTTGTTTTTTTATTAATTTCTTGCGGGTGACATAAAATTGTAGAAATGTGAGCTGCATATTTGTTTTTCCAACAATAAATAAACTTCTGCAACAAACCACGTATTTACTTAGAAGTTATCTCCGTCATGTCATCAGAAATCATGTACTCGGTACTTTCATAATTTGAGTCCGTGCCAGCAGAAAAATGTTGAATTTTTTAATGAACTTGTACAATTGCACTGAAGCACACAAAAATTGTGCATCACATAAAAGTTCTCCTGCATTTTCCATTATATAACAATGAGTTCCTTACACGGGCAAAACTCTTGAATAAATAGAACTAGGGCTAAGAATGAGTTGGCTTAAAATGTACAAACTGCATGTACACTGTGAGTAATTATTCTCTCCTTTTTAACCCTGGAAAACTCTATTCTTTCTCTTGGCTTTTGCCTATATGAGCATTGCCCACCCTACCCCATACTTGTGTCCAAGCCTCGAAAATGTTTTTATCATTTGGATAGTTTCTGGGTGGAAAATGACTTGGCGCGGGTGTTTGGAAGGTGAATCGAGGGGGTTGTTTAGGGAGCTTTATAGGGATATTTATAGTCCCAGAGGAGGATGAAGCTTTCACTACATACACAAGGAAATATATGGTGGATATTGTACAGTATAATGAGCTGCAAGTAGGTCAACTAAATGTGTTAGGAGCAGAGTTATTATTTCGCCCGGTGTGACCCCCATCTCCTGCTGTGCTCGCCTTGAACGTGATACCTGCTTTTGTCCACTGAAGCCTTCAACATTCCCTGTAAAAATATTCTATGTCGATCAAAATGAATGGGACATTTTTAGTATGAGATGTGGTATCATTCGTATCACTTTCAGATAAGTTTATTGGAATTACTTTGAAAAATCCATTAGCAACTTCTCATTTTGAAACTGGAATCTATCTGATGAGGCATTTTGGTCATGTGCTCGGTTTTCGTTTGAATTGAAATACGACAGCCTTGAATATATTTCAATTTTAGTTGGTTTGACATACTGAATTTCTAATAGGGGAAAGTGTCAATACTTTGCACGGTCCCAAGCTTCATAATGACTACTTTCTTCATATATTTTTTGAATAAATGTGACTCATCGCTCCTATATTTTAAAAACTAGGGGAAATTTCACTTTTTTAAAAATAGGAAAATTCGATCTGTTCATTTATTCCTAATCGGTCGCTATTGCATGGTTTTATTTTATCATAGTTGCACATGAAGAATACCTTTTGGCTATCATCATGTAAGTATTCCCGTGGCGTGCGTTTCATTTCATAATTCATTTCCATGGCCAAAAGTTGGTCGTCCACCAATTTTGTCCAATGTGCCTTTCGCCAGAAAGCCTATAGTCACTCGCACAGCCACACAAATGCTCCCAAACCGAGTGAATGAATTGCAATATTTAGTGCCATTCGTCATTCATTCCAAAAACATGACTAGGCATATGCAATTTTGGGGTATTGTACAGCAACTCACATATTGCATTTGCAATAAAACGTTTCACCCTACAGTGTATCATATTTTAACATAGGTTTTTTTTGCCATTTATTCAAATAAGTGAACTTCTGTAGAATCGATATAGAAAAAAAATGTAAGGGGTTTATCAGATGAGCAAATAACGTGATCTGAAAATTTGTAGGTGGGACAACAGATTTACTGCTTTCTGGAAGTAGTTTATTTTTCACGTATTTAAGTTAAATTGTTTATCATTTGTGATAAACACAAAATTAAAAAAAGTGCGAAAAACAGTATTTTTAAAATAGAGCTATAACCTTTACTTTCCTGATCTATCACTGATTGTGACTGATGCAGTTGGGTTCAAGACCTTTCAAGACCTTTCAAAAAAGTTCAAATTTAAGCAAATCCGTTGAAAATTAGACCCTGCAGGGTGGCTAAACTTTGACCTTGAATAATTCAATTTAATTTTTCCAGTGATAAGTGTCAAAGGACGAAATGTTCAGCTGGACTATCTGCAAAATCGGTGGCAGCCAAAATCCCGATAGCCAAAATCTCGAAAGTCAGAAATCCCGAACGCCAAAATCCGGAAAAGGCCAAAATCCTGAAAGCCAAAATCTCGATTTCCAAAATCCGAAAAAATTATATGGAGGAAAATGTTTAGAATAATTTCCCAAGACACCGAAGAGTTTCCTTTGCCTCCAGCAGCACTCGCATGCAATCATGGGAGTAGTTATGACACTTTCAAGAATTCGAGATTTTGGCTTTCGGGATTTTGGCTTTTGGGATTTTGGCGTTCAAGGTTTTGGCTTTCGGGATTTTGATCGGGAGCCCTCCAAAACATATCCAAAAATGAACGAAGTCGCCAGGATCAATTTTTTTGCAAAGTCAAAAAACATGTTTTTGGAGGGGTTAGAAGAGGTGAGGGGTAATTTGGGTAAGTTAGTTCGATAGAGGATCTTGACTTGTGGGGGGTCACTGAAGACCGGAAGTCAATATCTCTTACCGTTTGGCAGCCAGAATGGAGAGAAGTTGAAAAAAAAACACGATTGTGAAAACTGTTTTCTCGTGGTGTTCCAGCAGTTAAAAATATAACCATATAAATTGCTTAAATATTGTACAATAATAAGAACTCGTACAATTGTTGGTGGTGGTGCAAAGTATAGTGAATTTACAAACTTTCATATCAGAAAAAAAGAAAATTTTTGAATTACAAAATTTCAAAATTTTTAGAGTTTATAATTTTGAATGTTGGCCATGCATATCATTAGGATTTAAAAAATATCTGAGAATAAAAATGTAATTAAAAGAATCACTTTTGCGATATTAACAGTTTTGACAGGAGGTGAATAAGCGTGGCCAGCGAGTAAACTGTGAGTGCCAGATAAGTAGATCGAGTCGATCTGTCCCCAAGATCGTGCTGATCGACACCCAAAGTGAACCGTAAGTGGCAGACTTATTTAGCCTTTGTTTTTTGACAGATTCACACGGAATTTTCATCGAAATCACCTAAAAAACATCGAAATTATTGTACAGCCAACGAGTTCTCGTTTATACTGTGTGGATCTCAAGCCAGGGTACAATAGAAAAAAATTGCAAAATATCGTCTTAAAAGTCTCGACATCAACAAAAACATAATAAAATTTTATCAAAATTAAAAATAGAAATTTCGAGATATTTGATATCGAATTTTCTAAAACTGATTTGTCAGCATATTTTTGCTGATTGACTCTGCAAAAATATTCTGAAAACGTTGCCCTTTTTAGCTGACTGTGATCGCTGGGAGGGCACTATATCTAAATTCAAATAGAGCCGTTGATCCCTATTCTTCATGCCTAAAATCGGTTCTGAATATACAGTAGAACCCCGCTATAGGCCATCGCTCTATAGACTACAATTTATCGACCGTTGATTTCAAAACACTGATTTTAAGTTAGGTTATGTTTTTTAGTACGCGACATGCAATGTTGTCATATTAATTATTTTAATATTTTTGGCAAACTTTATTGAGTAGTTGTGATAATTGTGATCCATAATGAAGACACCGAGGACAAGTACCACAATCGCAAAGAAAGTGGAAACCGTCGAGGAATTTTAATACTAAAGTCGTTGATAATTTCAAAAATGACATGGACTATAGTCAGTGCGACCCAAGTGTCAAATCTGGAACCAAATATTGCCTAGCGAGTCTCTACTGTATCTTTGCCTATACGAACTTGCAGACAGAACAAACGAAACGACTATAATAATCTATTTTAGGCCGATATCATATTCGTGGACTATGCGTGTCAAAATATCTAAATACGAACTTTGGACCCGATTAACATAACTCTAGACTACCTACGTAAAGATAGGTAAATTTGGATTTGAGCAATAAAACATTTAGTAAAACCAGTAAAACAATACTTAAAACTTTGTATTTATAGTGAACTTTGAATGAGATTTATCGATTTGTTACATCTAATCAGTTTTGTAAATAAATTTTAGACTACAATACGTCCTCAATTGAATTTTCGAGAAGTCCCTGAGACATTGAACTACAAACACTCATTAATTTACCTTTCAAGTACAGAATGGATGCCATAATCTTGGAATCCGATTGATGAACCCCCGCAGGAAATGTTGCAACAGAGGAAAACGTAAACAAATATGGTGAGAAACTAAGTCAAAGGAGGTGGATGGAAACTTTGGAACCGGAAAGTACACATTTGTGGCTACTTTTAATTAAATACTCTTTACCTCTGATACATAAATGTTAAATAAACATCGAATGTGTAAATTTTACCAAATGGAACACGCTTAAGTTAATTTTTAACGCTACAAACTATATTTGGGCGCTTAGAGAAAACCACCCCACTAATATATTTTACTTATGTTTCCGTTCTTGGAAAGGGAGTCTGTTCAATGGAATTGCTCCTTAATTTCCTCCAGAGTATGCAGTGACAAGAAGAAGCCGGAAATTCACGGGGACATTGGGTGGTAAATTCATGAGATGTGGTGTTACATAGGGAGGTATTGGGAAATATGGTAAGTAAATAGGAACTGCACAGAAAGGGAAACCATATTGTTTGCATTCCACCCTCCTGAGCATGATAAACAACTAAGAGGCTAGGCAATTTAATCACAAGACGACAAAATATAAATTGTCGCTCATTTGCTTTGTTGACTTCAAATTACTAAGAGGTTTAATTAAAATTAATTAATACGCGGCAGAATGTTCAACGAACTGCAAACACTTACAAATGACAATATATTGAGAAAACTAACACAACTCGCATATGCTTTATTTCTTTGGAACTACTCCCAGTAGAGACGAAAGTAATTGAGACGAAGTTGTGGTTGAATAAGACATTTTTCTCCGCATTTACTCTTTGTCAAATGATGGCGCAATTCTTCAAGTTCATCTGGACGATACACAATTAAAAATGAGATCTTAAGGCATATTAGTTCTGGTGGAAATTTTCTTTCAGAATTTACAACGTAATAGTTTATAAAGTATATGCAAAAAACTTTGCAAATTTTCCCTTGTAAGAGGAATTAGAGCACTGAACTACCCGTTTTAATCCCGTTCTCGGAAATTTGCAATTTGTAAAATGAAAGCAATTTTAGAAACTGTTCAGGATCTGTTGGATCACTTACTTTTAAAACACAATCTCAATTCAAAATTGTCGTAAAAAGTTTGCTTATTAGTAAAATTATGATTTAGATAAACTTTCCGATTTTAAAACTGGAGATTTAGCCCAGTACCGGATGGTCTTTACATGTCTAGATCCTAAATGGCAACCAATTTCGATGGTATTTCAAGAGTTATTAGATTTATGCTTATAAGCATAAATCACACACAGGATTAGTATACTAATATCCAATCTTAAGTTAAAATTTATTTAAAAATCTTGCCTAAATGATTTTGATCTTGCAATGATCTTGCATGGTTTGAATGTTACTCGCTCTGATGGCTCTGATTAATGATTCTCTCCACGTCTCTCAATTCTGTCTGCCCATCTGATCCGTCCGGCTACCGCCAGCTCTTGAAGGCAAACGTTGAGTAATAACGACTTAGTACCTCCAGGGGACCGCTCATAAGTCGACTTAATGACTACTAACATGCTCCATCATTTCTCCTCAAAACCATTTTTTTAGGGATTGCTCGAAAAAACGTTGTGAGATTTTTTTTTATTTTTAATTGTCTTAGAAGTTGCCTGGATGGGTATTTCGTCCTAACACAAAAATACCATTGAACCATCACTCATCCATATAATACGGTTTTGAAGATTATTGTCAAATAGGCTCTAGATGGCGTATTTCTTGTCTAATTGGAATTGGGCTGGGTGCAAAGGTTTTGGAATGCCTGACAAGTACGAATGGGTTCCAATCGGTTATAAACCGATAAGTAATTTTTTACCCGAAAATGAATTATATTTTTCTAAGTTATTTTTGGTGAACTTTTGAGTGATTCAATTGGTTAAAATCGGTTGTGAGCCGGTAAACAGTAAAGCCGAGAGACGGCTTAATGCAGCTTTAACCGGCTTAAGCCGATAAATGGCTTAGTTGGTAACTATAAAAATAAATTAAATAACTATAGGGGAAGTGCTCATAATTTTGGACAGTCTGCATATAAGCATCGATATCCTAAGTTTGAAGTGCGATATTTTCAATACTAATTGACTGTTTTTGTTACTCTCTTTTCAGAAGGATTGTTTAGAAACTTGGCAAGCTATTTATCATCTCATTTTTACTAAAATTAGTTTTAATACGTTTAAAAATGAATTGATATGTAGAGGTGAATTTGACTCTTATTTTGGACAACTTGGTTATTAATTTTTACAACTTGTCTGTAAATTTGGACAGATAATCCGCCTCAACAGGATGCCCATTGTTCTTCATTTTATGAACCAATCTTACCAAGTCCTCTTCCTGGTCATGTAAGGGAAACGTGGAATGTCACAAGAAGCCCAGAAACTTTCCATATCATTCATTAAAGTGAGTTGACTTCGGTACTCCAAGTACGTGCGGATTCGCTCATTCCCTGCCCTTTCCGGGAGCCTTTCAAGGCATTTCTCACTGCATCTCTTTCGTAGAGATGATGCTCCTTTGTTTCTCCAGGCATTTGTCCAACCTAGTCATCACAAAAGCTAAAACTTCACGAAATTTCGTGAGAAAAACACCTGTCCAAAATAAGAATCATCACCTCACTGGTGAATGTCTTAAAAAATTTCCCATTTTTCACACGAAAAATATAATTCACAAGGCAAATCTCACTTCAGGTCAAATGTACAAATCATCAGTAAAGTGAATCAACACAATATTCAATAAATATTCAATAATATCACTCAAAAACAGCGAACAAACTTTGTTAGTACTTCACCAAAACTAAATAAGACTGAAGTAAGCCACAAAGTTCTGTCATATTTCTCGTAAGCAATTGCTCACACTGAATTTTCAACAAAGCAATTTCAACTCAAATCATATTCAAATTTTAACGTATTTAGTGTTAAAATCTTCCAAAAAGAACAAATATTCAGATAGAATTCATTATTCATCAAATATTGGAATAAAAATCCATCATTTTAATCAATTTATTTTTAGTGTCCAATTTTACCCTCAAAGTGTCCAAATTTAGAAACTGTCCAAAATTATGAGCACTTACCCTAAAGTCTTGTCTTTTATTTTTGGAAGTATTTTGATATTTTCCCGCGTCTACGCACACAGCAGACCTTAATTTAAAATTCTGGATTATCAAAGTCGAAGGTTAAACTTATAGGATCTATTTGTTTAGGGGAAAGTGCCCATGCTTGATACCATTGGAAGCCTCGTAATCATTAAATTTTCTATGCTTCACAATATATATGTGACTCATCGCAACCATATTTTAAAAACT